>NW_021820249.1:1095549-1259072 GCF_901001135.1 Rhinatrema bivittatum | reverse complement strand
AGGGGGGTCCATAGGCTTTTCTCTCTCAGGGGCTCCTCTGCTCACCAGTACAGTCACTCCAAAATTCACCACACTGGCTCCAAAGCTGGTGTGCAAAAATAAAGTCTTTTCACTAAAGCTGATGGCAGATAAAAACTTATTGTTCAAAAAAAAAACTGGCTCCCCAAAGGCTAGGGCACCACACAGCACCAAAATCCCAGTGGTACAGAATCAATCTCTGCCCCTCTCCTTTTCCAGGTAAGCTCGTGGGGCAGGGACACTCCCCAATACCCCAGGACTGTTTTCTTAGTGCCAGAGATGCTGCTATTTGCAGACTCCTTCCAGCAGCAGCAGCAGATGCACGATTGGCTGAAACCCCTCCTTCAGACGGATACTTAGATGCTAACCACCGTGTGACCCACAGATGAAGGGGAGGATCGCTTTTTGGTCCAACACTAATTTACTGGCAGGAGATATTGTTGAACATAAGAACCTAGTAAGCTGCCATTATGGGTCACATCAAGGGTCCATCAAGCCCAGTATCCTGTCTCCAACAGTGGCCAATTCAAGTCACAAGTACCTGGCAAGTACCCAAACATTAAATAGATCCCAAGCTACTAATGCCAATAATATCAGTGGCTATTCAACTTGATTAATAGCAGTTTATGGACTCCAGGAATGTATCCAAACCTTTTTTAAACCCAGCTACACTGACTGCCTTAACCACATCCTCCAGTAATGAATTCCATGGCTTAATTGTGCATTGAGTGAAAAAGAATTTTCTCCGAATTGTTTTAAATGTGCTACTGGCTTACTTTCTGGAGTGCTCCCTAGTCCTTCTATTATTCAAAAGAGTAAACAACCGATTCACATTTACCCATTTAAGTCCTTTCATGATTTTATAGACCTCTATCATATCCCCCCTCAGCTGTCCAAGCTGAACAACCTTAAGCTCTTTAACCTCATAGTGGAGCTGCTCTATCCCCTTAATCATTTTGGTCACTCTTCTCTGTTCCTTTCTAAGGTGCATCTATATCTAGCTAGATTGTGGGAATGGGGATGCCAGGGGCAGAGGGACAATGGTGATGCAGCAGAGGAAAGAGTGGGCACCCCACACAATAGTGTTGGCATCTTCCACTTCCTCCCCTAACTTTTATCCTCCATGCTTCCATGACCATGGTAGAACGGTCTCTCTTGACACAGGCCATAGCTAGAGTTTTTGACATTAGAGGAGATTATCCTCCCCATCAGAGGGGACACTAGCAAAAATTTCAGTCAAATGTTATCTCACAGAGCCAATCGAGGACATGGCCACAGATCCACTGGCATATTGTTCACATAAGGCCTCAGTTTGGCCAGACTTTGCCAAGGTGACTCAACATTTTCTCACTTTCCCATCAACCAGTATGCCAGAGGCGTTGTGAGTCCACATCATTCACAGCTGGTGCCAGATTAAGTGGAAAAGTTGGTCTTTATTAAAACAGATACACAATTCCAAATCTGGTTCATTGACATCACATTAATATAGCTCCTTCAACTTTTTTTTGTATAAGCATTGGATTTTAAAAAGCTACCAATATCCACAACAAAAAATGTAAAAATGTGTGGTGAAGGGAAAAACCTCAGAACCACCAGCTGGGCTCACGGCTAATCAGGTCAATGTGTTGTAAGCACCAGGCCAATGCTGGTGGTTTTTATCATTGGCACTCCCCCCCCCCCTCTTCAGACTGTGAAAAATCACCCTTTCCGTCAATTCTACCTCTAACCTTTAGAGATCCACAGTGTTTATCCCAAGGCCCTTTGATTTCTTTGACTGTTTTCATCTCCACCACCTCTTGCCGGAAGGGCATTCCAGGCATCCACCCTGGAGCTTCATTTTGTGGCCCCTAGTTCTATTGTTTTCTTTCCAATGGAAAAGTTTTGAAGTTTGTACATCATTAAAACCTTTCAGGTATGTGAAGGTCTGTATCACATCTCCCCTGCACCTCCTCTCTGCCAGGGTGTGCATATTCAGATCCTTCAGCCTCTCCTCATGTCTTCAATGCTGACCCCTCACTATTTTGGTCGCCCTTCTCTGGACCTCCTCCATCCTGCCTCTGTCCCTTTTGAGATGAGGTCTCCAGTACTGAACACAGTGCTCCAGGTGAGGCCTCACCAAGGACCTGTACAAGGGCATCATCACCTCCTTTTCCTTACTGGTTATTCCTCTCTCTATGCAGCCCAGCATCCTTCTGGCTTTAGCTATCGCCTTGTCGCATTGCTTCAACATCTTCAGATCGCCAGACACTGTCACTCCAAGGTCCCATTCTTGGTCCATGCAAATCAGTCTTTCACCGCCCATCACATGCAGCTCTTTTGCATTACCGCACCCCAGATGCAGGACTCTGCACTTCTGCACGTTTGATGCTTTATGGGTGTTCATGCCAATATTGTTGGTGCCCTTTGCCCATTTTTGATGCCTCTGTTTGGTCTAAATTGCCCCCTTCAGAGAGCCTTAGGGCATTAATGCCACTCTTCTTGCTCCTGCTGCTCCGAGCCTCTCTTGGTGTTTCTTGTTTTATTTTCCCAGATCTGTTTTACTCAAGTCACAGAGGAATAATAAACAAACATGCTCATGAGAGCTGCATGCGGAATAACATAATCAATATGAGCAAAAAGCATTGAACACGGTCAATGTTCCTCCGTGACCTACTGTTTTACTTTGTGCAGCACCCTTTCCGCGATAAACCACAGTCAAATATCCATTGTACACTCAGCCACTCATTCCAGCTGATTCTGAACCAGATCACTAATAGCTGTAGCACATGGCCTTCAACTCATATTAAAAGAGTCGGACAATTTTTTTCCCCCCAAAAACAAAGATACCCACACATCATTGTTATTTGGTTAGGATGAAGCAACTCTTTTTTCCGCCGGGTTTCCAACTGCGCCATCTGTTTCATCATGCCTTTCCAATCCCGCACATGAGGCAGAGCATCAGACTTCCAAGGTAACAACACGTGTTTTTTCGGTATCATCAGGGATACAATGATGACATTTCCCCCCCCCCCGAGACGGGAGTTGTGAACTCCGATCCATCAAATGTAAATACAACAAAGGCCCTGACCAAGGGATCGCACAATCTAAAACCTTGTCTACTGAGACACACACCCGTCTCCAGTGATTTTGCATTTTGACTCAGCCTGTAAACATATTAGAGAGAGTCCCTAGATGTGTATTACATTTGCTACATAAATCTGACTCCCAGAGGTGCATAGTTCTACCTAGAGACTTGGTAATATATATCCAATGTAGCAGTTTGAATTGGATTTCTCACAAATTAACCATTCGAAGGTGTTTAAAGAGACCCAAACAAAGCCAATTTCAAGTCCCCCTTTTCAATTGGAACTCCCAACTCATCACTCCGCCTCCGTGCTAATAACTGTAAGTGAGATTCTGACAAAGTGGATTTTAGATGATCAGGCCAAACCGCAATCTTATTAAAATTGGGAATGGTTTCCAAAAAGTTTCTTCCTCATCAGAGAGGACCAGTAAACCTAGATCCCCATTAGAAAGTTGAACACGGTAGCGCCTTCTCTGCAGGTTCACAAAAAATTGCTTGTGTGAAGTCCCCCAAGCCTCCTGCAATTGTTGGAAGAAATACAGGGCCATCGAATCAGTATCAACCCATTGAGATACAGAATGGAGCCTGCTGTTGGCCCAATCCAAAAAAAAACCTGAGCATCCCTCCCAGGCAAAAAGTCATGATTACCAACAAAAGTTATAGAGGGGGATGCAGAAACATTGCGAGCAATGCCCTTCCTCCACTAAACCCACATTTTGCGCAACGCTTTTAATCAATAGGGTGGGCGGAAGTACAGTAGCTAATCAGGATCCTGACATATGAAGTAAATTTATAGGATGAAAGGGCGCAGTCCAGTCCCTCATCAAGTCCTCCATATCAAAATTGTTCTGATTAGCAACCCAGTCCTGCATATGACATAGAAGACAGGAAACAGGTACAACTAATCCGCCTTCCGATTTCCCCAGACGGAGAGTGTCAAATTTAATGTGTACTCGTTCCCCCCCCCCCACAGGAAAGAACTTATGGCAGATTTTGAGGCCTGCAAGTCTTTATTCTTAATACAGAGTGGCATCATCTGTAGACAATATAACAATTTAGGTAATATGACCATTTTTACCAAGGCACACTTGTCCATAAGCGATAGGGGAAGATCCTTCCATCTCTGTAACAGTAGCTTAGCTTTTTCTAGTATCACGGTGAAATTGTGATCATAAATCTCTTTATCCTGCCTCGCTAAAGTAATTCCCAGATACGGCAAACTATCATTTGCCCCACACTAGTGGAAGTCTCCCTGCCATGTATCGGGCAAGAAATAATCCAAGGAAAAGGCCTGGGACTTATCATAGTTGATCTTGAGTCCTGCAAAAGCCCCAAAGCCATCAAAGATATTTAAGATAGGTCTATTACCCTTAAACTCCTCCTCTCATATCACCCCCCCAGCATTATTTATGTATATAATCTATACTTTTGTATTTAACTATGTATTGCATTTAATGATTGTACTGTAAAAATCCCTGGTTTCACCGACCTCCCCCCCCCCATCGCCCCCCCCCCTCCCCTACCCACCTCCTAGTTCTATTATCAGTTTCATTGTAAAGCCCTGTTGGCTAATTTTTTGTTCCATGGAAACCGAAGTGATGTTTTCTTAACGAATGTCGGTATACAAAAAACTTTAAATAAATAAATAAATAAGATAGTCCAGGCAAGACCCAGGGTTGTTGACAAAGAGCATCATATCTTCTGCAAACAGCCCTAATTTCACCCTCTTATTTCATGTGCGTAGACCCTGAAACGTCTCCAACTCACGCAATTTGATAGTTAAAGGCTCCAAAGATATAACAAAGAGCAATGGTGATAGTGGGAAGCCTTGCCTAGTTCCCTGACCCAAGGTGAAAGGCCAACAAGATCCCATTTACCAACAATTGTACTTGCAGCTGATGATATAGTAGTCAGATCCATTGAATGAAAAGGTGCTCAAGGCCAAATTTTTGCAACACCCACAGTAGGTATGACCAATCTACATAAAGACTTTGGCGGCATCCAAACTGATGAACATCCCTTCTTGCCTGGTAGATTGAAGCGCAAAGATTGCTTTCAGTAAATTGTTGTTGGAAAGCCTGCCTTTAACAAAGCCAGTCTGATCTGGTGATACTAGTGTCTGAATGATGGCATTCAGGTGCATGGCAAGTACAGCTGCCAAGATTTAATATCCTGGTTCAGCATTGTGATAGGGCGATACGCCTCCGAGTAGCCTGCATCTTTGCCTGGTTAGGGGAGTAAGATCACCATGGCTAGATTCTGTCCTGTCTCAAAAGAGCCACGTTCATACACAGCAGTAAACATCAGTAGCAAAGAGGTTAAAGTTTTATCACGCAGAATTTTATAGAATTCCGGGTCCAAACTATTGGGCCCGGAAGTTTTAGCCAATTGCAGCTGCTTGATGATGGAAATCTGTAAGAGGGGCTTCTAAAGTCCCACGAGCAGAGTCAGACAGTTGGGGGACATTCAGGCCATCAAAAAAGGCTTGTCTGTTTTGCTCCCCTACGTTCCCTGCAGTATAAAATCCTTTTATAATACTGTACAAAAACTGATAATATGCCATCAATATGAGAAGAATTATACTTAAGATGAGTGATCAAACCACGAGGGCCTTTTTTTACTTTTAACCAACTTAGCCAATAATTTGCCTGGTTTATTTCCCATTGATCTAATTTATATTTGTAATAGAATATGTTTTGTTGACCTTACTTGTCAGCATCTCATTTAGTTCCCTTCTAACCGCCATTAACTCTTCCTTGGCAGCCTGAGAGAGGTCACTCACATGTTGCCTTTTTAAGAGTTGGAGACATTTCGTAAGACCCACAATAATGTTATCTTTTTTTTTTGCTGATTTGATATGCTATGATGTGGCCCCGCATGACTGCCTTAGCTGCGTTCCTGAATGTGACATCAGTAACATCCGAGGATTTATTAAATTCCATATAGTCATCCCATTTTTGTTTTAAAAAACCTCTAAAACATTGGTTATTATATAACCAGGAAGACATCGTCCATTGTGCCCTCCCCTTCTTTCCCATGTTACCCACTCGTGAGGAGATCACCAGGTCATGAACCGAGAAAGGAACTGCTGCAATATTGCTGTGTTCCAGTACAGCGAACAAAGTCTCCGCCATTACAATGTAATCCAACCGAGTGTAGAGATTATGAACATGAGAGTAATGTATAAACGCTGCCCTGTTGGGATTCATTGTGTCCACTTCTTTAAAGCTGTGTCCACCCGATATACTGATAATTATGATGTTTTTATTTTTTGATGAAACCGCATCAGCAAGCCAGACAACGGTAGTGGGGTCACTTGCCGTCCGGACTACTTGTCACTTGCGGCGTTGTTAGTTTGTGTGAAAATAGAAAATTTACACATGAGAGACAGCATTGTCCAGGATGAAGCATCTGTTCTATAACCATTGGAATTTATGCAATTAACTCCTGAAAAAGCGATTTGCATCGCGAAACACCGGCCATTGTCGGGCTTTTTTCTTCAATCTTAATATGAAGGAACAGATGACATTTCTGATGCATTCATTCATTCATTCAAACATAGACTGTCAAACTAACAACACCGCAAGTGACGACTGCCGTTGTCTGGCTTGCTGATGCGGTTTCATCAAAAAATAAAAACATCATAATTATCAGTATATCGGGTGGACACAGCTTTAAAAAAGTGGATTCTTAGTCTTTTTGTTTTTTTCGTATTTACAGTAACAAGACAAGGTGTGGTTCTTTGTTGTGTTTGTTTGGGATTCATTGTGTGCCAGGGTCAATTAACTGCAATTCTTGACAGAGTTTTAGCTGGCTTGTAGTCCACTCTTGGGTTGTCAGTAGTATTGAAGTCCCCTCCCATGATGACAGCATATTCATCCCAGAGTGCAAGTTTGGATACCAGTTGTGTGAAAAAAGCTTGGGAGTACTTATCGGGCGCATATACATTAACCAATAAGCTCTTCAAACCTTGAAGCATACCACGCACTATCACAAATCACCCTCTGGGTCAGTGACCACACTCCTGAGGTAAAGGAGATGGTCTTACTAACCAGAATGACCACACCCCTTTGATTTGTCATGTAGGAAGAGAAATAGCAATCTCCTACCCACTCCCTCCGCAGTTTCTGGTGTTGTATGTCATTTAAGTGGGTTTCCTGTAGGAAAGCAATAGTGACTTGTTTTCTTTTTAAATCAGATAATAACTTCTTCCTTTTAACGGGAGAGTGCAAGCCAGCTATATTACGAGAACAAACATTAATATTAGTCAGATAAGTTGTGGTAGAAAGTAATTGGGACAGAAGAACTCTTGTTTGTAGGAGGAGAAGTCCCCCAGCCTAGGACCCCCCTCCCCAGACTCTCAGAGATGGGTGCCACATACCTATACAAACAGTGTTCAGACTCTGCTACTCACACACACACTCACACACTCACACACTCTCTCACACACACACACACACACACTCTCACACACTCTCACACACTCTCACACACTCACCATTAGCATTCACCCAACCAGACCACAAAGCTCTAGAGGTAGCTCAGTTAACTTAGATTATGCTCGGTGGATTACACTGTTACAGGATTTATCATCCTCTTGTTTATTTAATAATTTCTTTTAAAGATTTTTTATAGTTTTTTTTTTAATGATTTTCCTAGTAATGGGGTTCCTCACTATTTCTTAATGATCTCTCTCTTCCTGTGCTCTAATTTAAGTATACGTGCACATATTTTTGCTTTTGTTTCCTTCTATCAAGTTTTGTTTCCTTCTATCAAGTTTTGACTCAATTTATGTATATTTGAAATGTAAATAAAGTAATTATGGCTCTTTTAGAAAAGGCCTGAAAACCTGGCTTTCTAGTGTTATGCAACAATCATTTGTTTATTACATTATTTTAGTGCCAAATTAAAGATTTATTTATTTATTTTAAGTTTTTCTATACCGGCATTCGCGATGAGTATCGCATCATGTCGGTTTACAATTAACAAGTGAAGAGGTAACAAGAGGTCATAAATAACAATAAATAACATAAATTAAAAAGGTAGTAGTAATAGTAACAATATACAAGTGAAAGTTAATGGTTGCAGTTACAATAAAACAAGGTAGTAATATAACTTGGAACAGAGAAAAGAAGCTGGGGTTTTTAACTAGATAAATATGATACATATATGCATATCAATGCATTTGAGGTAATAACGAATTGCCCTAATGCTGTGGAGTTAATTGCTATGTTAAGGTAAAGTCAGAGTGATTAGTCAAAGACTGATTAAGGTTCAGTTTAGGTCAGGAAATGCTTTCATAAAAAGCCATGTTTTGAGTCTTTTCCTGAAAGTGGGGAGGCAGGGTTCCTGTCGCAAATCTGGTGGGATGGAGTTCCACAGTGATGGTCCTGCGGTGGAGAAAGCCCTGTCTCTGGCTGTTATGTGTCGCATGGTTTTGGAATGTGGTATTTGTAAGGATTCTTTGTAGGACTCTCTGATTGGTCTATTTGAAGTAAATTTTTTGAGAGGAATTTGAAGGTTGAGCTGAGAGTGTTGATGTATGGTTTTGTAAATAATGGTTATGGACTTATAAATAATTCTGTAGTGAATTGGCAGCCAATGTAAGTCTTTGAGAATTGGTGATATGTGATCTCTTCTCCGGGTGTTTGTTAATATTCTTGCAGCCGTGTTTTGAACCATCTGAAGGGGTTTAGTGTGAGAAGAGGGAAGACCTAATAGTAAAGAGTTGCAGTAATCTAGTTTAGCGAATATTATTGTTTGAAGAATTGATCTGTAGTCTTGAAAGTGAAACAGTGGTCTTATTCTTTTTAAGACTTGGAGTTTATAGAAACAGTCCTTAGTAGTTTGATTTATGAATGATTTAAGGTTTAGCTTATTATCAAAGATAGCTCCTAGGTTTCTTACTTGTGGGGTTTGTAAATTCGGTGGTGGATTTGTGTCTGTATTACTGTTTTCGGTGGAAATTAGGAGGAGTTCGCTTTTTGAAGAGTTTAGTATTAGATTTAGGTTGGAGAGGAGTCCGTCAATTTTTTGAAGACAAGATTCCCAGAATTCAAGAGTTTTAGTATAGGATTCTTTGATGGGGATGACTATCTGGACATCATCTGCATATAGATAGTGTTTAAGGTTTAACTTGTTTAGAAGTTGGCAAAGAGGGAGCAGGTAGATATTAAAGAGCGTTGGTGAGAGGGAGGAGCCCTGCGGAACTCCTGAAGAGGAAGCGTAGTGCTGAGATTCTTTGTTGTGTAGTTTAACTTTGTATTTTCTGTTCCCTAAGTACGATTTGAACCACGATAGAGCTGTTCCTGTTATTTCAATATTTGCTAATTGAATTAGTAAGATGGAGTGGTTAACCGTATCAAAGGCAGCTGAGAGGTCCAGGAGGATTAGCAAGTAAGCTAGACCTTTATCCAGGCCCATGATAAGGTAGTCAGTCAGGGAGATTAGTAGTGATTCTGTACTTAAGGATTTCCTGAAACCATATTGGGTCGGGAACAGAATTTTATGTTCTTCGAGGTAGTCTGATAGTCTGGAGTTAACCAATTTTTCCATTACCTTGGCTATGAACGGGAGATTTGATATAGGACGGAAATTGGTGGGATCATTGGGGTTTAAGTTAGGTTTTTTTAAGAGCGGTTTGATGGATGCAATTTTCAGGTCGTCAGGATAGATTCCTTGTGCTAGTGAACAGTTAATGATGTCTGTCAGAGCGGTAGAGATGGTGTCTGGTATTAGCAGGAGAAGTTTGGATGGGATGTAGTCTGATGGGTGTGATGAGGGTTTCATTTTCTTCAATGCAGAGAGTATCTCTGATATAGAGAATAGTTCGAAGGATTGTAGAGAAGTGTCTTTGTTGTGATGGAAGTATAGGTTTGATGGATCTGAAGTATTGGGTCTCAGCTGTGTTATCAGGTTGGAGATTTTATTGCTAAAGTAGAGGGCCAGTTCCTCAGCTTTTTCTTGTACTAGGTTTGCCGGGATGTCAGGAGTAATGGTTTGTGTTAAGTTAGATACATAGGCAAATAGGGCTTTGGAATCGAAAATAATGTGGTGGATCTTCTGTGCAAAGAAGTCCCTTTTAGTTTTTAATGTGGCGTTTTTGTATTGGTGTAGAGCGAGTTTGTAAGCGGAGAGGGAGGTCGGTGTTGGTGATTTCCGCCATTTGCTTTCCTTTTGTCTGAGGGAGTGTTTGCGTTTTTGAAGTTCTTCGTTAAACCAAGGTTGTTTTTTGGAAGTGTTCTGTTTGAGTTTTTTTGTTGCCAGTGGACAGAGTTTGTTTGCTGCTGTTTCTGTTATCTTGTTCCAAGAGTGAAGGGCTGAGTTGGCTGAGGTGATGTCTATGAGTGGGAGTTCTGGGACCAGATGATTGTGTAATTCCTCTGATGTGCAGGATTTCCTGTATATAAATTCTGGAAGTGGGACACATTTTTTGCTTGTTTGTTCCAACGAAAAGGCAGAAGATATTAAAGTATGGTCTGACCAGGGGACTGGTTGGCATGTGGGTGGCATTGAGTGGGATATGCTTGAGTTAACAAATATAAGGTCCAGGGTGTGGCCTGCTCTATGGGTAGGTTTGTTTATGATTTGTTTGAAGCCTAAAGCCGACATGGCGGTTAGGAAAGCTTCGCAATTGGTAGAGCGAATGGGGTCGTCGACGTGTAAGTTAAAATCGCCCAGTATTATGGTCGGACGATCCAGATTTAAGTGAGTTGCTATTAATTCTAGTATGGGTGATGCATTGGATTCCAGCAGGCCTGGGGGGGCGTAGATTAGAAGAATTTGCAGATGGTCTGATTTGAATAGTCCTGTTTTGATTTTTGAGGGTGAACTAATTGGGTAATTTTTAGCTCTTTTTTGGCTGCTAGGAGGATACATCCTCCCCTTTTTTTCTTTCTGGGAATGGAGAAAATATCGTAGCTTTGAATTGGAAGTTGGTTTATTAGTGCTGTGTCCGTTTGTTTAAGCCATGTTTCCGTGATAGCGCAGAGGTCAGGATTGTTGTCCAGGAGAATGTCATTAAGTATTAGTGTTTTCTTGGAGAGAGATTGAGCGTTGAATAGTATCAGAGAGAAAAGAGCTAAGCCTAAAGTTTGGGTAAATGGGGAAATCATGATGGGGATAAGGGATTTGTAAGTGGGTGGGCGTGAGATCAAGGAATGTTTTCCTGTGAGATAGGTCCTGTGATGGAGGATTGGAATTGGGAGGCCCATGGGAATAGTGTTCAGATTGTAGCTGGTGAGGTTTGTTGTTTTTTTTATAAAGCGTAATAAGACTTCATATATATATATAATATAAATAAGATTCATTTAGCAGCTGGATTATCATTATTAATTATTGTCTGTGTGGAACCCCCTTTTGCTGGGGTTCACCTTCGGTGGCTGCAGCAGTGGTGAGTGACAACTCTGCTGCTTTGGAATGGGGTAAAGGCCGCCAAATTTCACCGGTTGGGGGCCAGAAAATTTTTGGAAGGCCCAGGAGGAGACTTACACGAAGCAAAAATCCACAGCTCAGAATCAGGCCGATGCAATACCGTGCGCTGGCCGCAGCACACGGCTCAACCCGCGACTGGACGCACGTTTTGGATGCGCGTTCATAACCCCCAATGCAAAACAGGAGGTTAGCATGTCCGATATGCGCATCCAGCGATGCACGTAGGTAATAACGCTCATCACATGCAAATGCGTGTTGACGAGGCAAAACAAAAATGTGCGCCCAACGCACATATGTTTACTCCCCAAAATGAACGCCGGCCACGAGCAGGCGTTAATTTCTGAGGTGCCCAAAAAGTGTACAGAAAAGCAGAAAATACTGCTTTTCTGTACTTCCTCCAACTTAATATTGTGGAGATATTAAATTGGAGAAGCTAAAAAAAATTAGAATGTCTCAAAAAAAAAAAAAATGGAGCCCACGGTCAGAGTAGGAGAAGGGACACTCAACACTAAAATTGAGCGTCCGTTTCCCTAACGGCTGACAGCCACCTCTCCCGGGCGCTCGCTGCCGAGGAGGCGCTAGGGGCGCGCAGTTTCCCCAGCGCCTCCTTTTTACCACGGCAGCCCATTTGCATTTTGCATTGGGTGCCCCGGAGATGTGCACCGGTGCGCGTTAAGGGAGCGGGCGCTCAATCACAAGCGCCTGTTTAACGCGCGCCGATATTGCATCGGCCTGTTTGTGGTTGCAAAGAAAAATAATTTATTACAAATATAAAAAATATGACCAAAGCCTCAAAATCACAACATTAATTAGCAGGACACAGTCCAAGTGAAAAGAGGACAAACTTTGAAAAAGCAGGTAGAGACAGGAAATCGGTCACTTACAGATGTAGTACAGTTCAAACGTCCTTCCAGATGTTAATTCAAGGCTTAAGTTGCTAACCGCAGGGTAAACTCCACACAGCAGTAATATTCCTCTGTGTTTTCACTGTGGCCTTCCCTGGCAGGATTTCTCCTCTGAGTTTTGGTCCTCTGGGTGGCTCTCAGTGATCAGGAACAGAAATATTCTCGGCTACACTCACCACCTCACACTTGGGAGGCTGCAAGCAGCTGGAAGCTAAGCTCAATGTCCACTTATCTACCTCAGGTGGAATCCCTTCCCCTCTTCAACTCAGTTCCAGATCAACGACCTCCCTCTGCCGCCTTTCAAAAGCAAGCAAGGCAAAAAAACCCCTTGCATCCTGCTGAGCCCTCAATTGCACAGAGCTCTCTGTCCCCTTCATAAACTCCCTAAATGTCCAGATCTTTCTAGTGACCCTAGGCAGGGCTATGAGTGTGCATTGATTGTGTGCGCATTGCTATTTGCGCCATGTTTGATGTTTTACTGTTACGCGCCTGCCTTGTTCAGAAAGGTGGCCGATGAATACATGAATGTTATTAATTGGAATGCAAAAAAACCAGAGCATTTTATTAAGAGCTGTCTTCTGGATCCCAGTGATGCAGATTTCCCAGCAAATGTCTGAGGATCACAAAACCCTGAACAGCAACTTCTCCCAGAGCATGAAGCTGAGGGACGGGGCCTTGCAGAGAACCGAGAGTAAACTGCAGGAGACAGAACTGGAATTAAAGGAGACCCGTGACAGGATGCAGCGCACTGAGCAACAACTGGGAATCATGAGCAGTGAGCTTGGTGAAACTAAAGAGACATTAACAACAATGAAGCAGAAATTAAATAATACTGAAAAAGAGCGGGACGAACTGAATTCAAGGATAAATACGATGAGACAACAGATGGCTGACTTACCAGGTACTGATCTTTTTATATTCCTGACAGCATCCAAGCTATTGCACGACGCCACGTGCGTTTTGCTGAAAGGGGCCTCGGAAGGCTTAAGGCTGTTTAAACCTATCAATGTGATTTGACTGAATCAGTTTTCACATACCCTTAAGTCTGCTTAAGAGGCCACGTGGAAATGCCCAGATTTGATTTTTATTCTTGACAACCCACCACTATGAAACTGTTTCATTAAAAATAATTTTATGAACAGCACCTCACCCTTTAACAGTTTAGGTCCAGTATTACACAGACTCCTGTATTTAGTACAGATGTTACCAATGCTAATAACAGAAATCCAGAAGTAGTGTCTTTACTTCCCTGAAGAGCACTATATCATTAACTTTCCAATTATTTGGATCCATAGGCAGCAGAAAGGGGGAACCACAGGGGCCATGCCCCCCCCCCCCCCAAATTCAGGCTGCCCTGGGAACAGCTGCACCCCCCTGCCCTTCTACATTTCCATCGGGCTCCCTACTTACCAAGCATATCTAGAAGGCTTGAATTGTTTGAAGCTTTATGGGGAGTGGTGATGTTTCTGCTTTTCTATTGTTGCACTGCAAACAGAGTCTGGCTTGTGGTTTCCAGTTTAGTTTTTGTCTGCACGCTTCTGTTTGTGCTTTATGGTCTCTTTAATCTGTATATGGTGAGTGCCTGTCCGTGCTCTGCATGAGTGACAGAGGTGAGGTATTCTGCTCCTGGGCAGTTGCAGAGTAGCCATTTATAGCAACCTGACTTGTTCTGTTTTCCTAATAGGATGTGTATTGGGGTTTTAAGGAGTAATATTTGCAGTGTTGCATTTCCATGGGTAGGGTTCTTACTGTTTGAATGATGGCAGTTAGTGTTGTTTTGGTATGGGAGATTTAATATATTGTAATTACAGTTCAGTTTACTTAAGGTTTTCTGAGGGCCAAGCCCCAAACCCAACACACTTTACAATGGACCTGATGCCATATGGGTTCTAAGTGTCTTTAGCAGGATTTCCTCATTGGCACCACAGCAGGGTGTGTAAATATAATATACGGTACATGTTGCTGTAAGTGATAATTTTACTCAGAAGACTTTTTCATGTAAAATCTGTTATGATAAATGCATAATTATTGTGTGTGTTGGGAGGGGGGGTGCTAAGGCTCTAAGATTCACCCAGGGTGCCTAATACCCTTGCATCGACCCTGAGAGAGTTCAGCACACACAAGTCCCTACCACTCACCATCTCTCACTGTCCCCAGGGGCCACATGCTGGAGCAACATATCCAGGTGAGCTTGGATGTTCTTTTTAGGCAGACGAGAGGTGCCCAAGCAATTAGGAGTGTTTCAGTATCTACAGGCCACCTTTTTTGGTCTCTGATTACATCTCTCGGTACTCAGTGATCTTCTCTCTCCCCATAGATAGTGCAGAGTGGTCGTGCAATACTGACACTGCTATTAGTAATGCTGTTTTTCTCAGGGGCAGGCTATCTCTGCCCACAAGCAGAAAGGAGGCCCCAGTGGTTTTCTAGTATCAAGTATTTTATGGGTAGGTCAGGAAATGAATAATTCTAATCTGATTAATACAAATAGTGTATGTAAGAAAGAATGACCGTGGGGGCGGAGCTGGGGGTGGAGCTAGGGGCGGAGCTTTGTTGGCCCCTTCAATCAAAAAGCCTTTCCGCTGCCCCAGTTTAGATCTCATTTCTAATCCTAGATAATAGGTATAGACTTCTCATTCTTGAAAAGGAGAACTTTCTTGACATGATGAGCCTGGTCTGTTATGCAGTCCGGATCTCAGCATAAGAACCTGCCATACTGGGTCAGACCAAGGTCCATCAAGCCCAGCACCCTGTCTGCAGCAGTGGCCAGGCTGGGTCACTGGAAATATCTGGCAGATCCCAGGAGTTTGGGAAGACCTCTTAAGTCTATGCTTCTAGGCCTGTGTTGGGTGCAAATCTGAACCTGAATGAGCAAGTCTGGGGCCTACCCTTTCAGGATCCTTAAAACGTCCTGTCAAGCGATCCTGCCTTCTTTACCTTGGGAGGCAGTTTAATGATGCAGGTTGGCCTCTTAACACCAGAGGGCAGCTTGCGCACTGCCTGGGCCTTTTGCTGTAGAGAGATACGTTATAAATTGGAAAGGCTTCTTTGCACAGAATACTGTTAGAAAGTTGGTGTTTCAGCATGAGCTCCTTGTTAACAAGGAAATGTGCAAGCTGAACTGGACGGCACTGAAACACTGAGGGCAATGTTCAAAACATATTCAGCGCTGTTTAGCTGGATAAACTAAAATGTTATCCGCATAAAAAGTAGGCATCCAGTGAGAGAATCAGGATGGGGAGAGTTAGCTATATAACTTATTCGGCTAAGTGTCAATATTCAGAAATAGCCACATAAGTTGTATGGCTAAACTAGATGTGCTATAGATCAGGTCTAATCTTAGCCGGTTAGACTTATAGGGCTAAGCCGCTGAATATACATCGTTAACTTAGCTGGATAAGTTCTAACCGGCTAAGTTACTTAAATGGACAGTTTTGAATACTGACCTCACTGTGTCTTGTATCCTTTTCCATTCCTGCCGGTCTGTGAACTGAACCCAAAGATCATTAAACACTCTGTTAAATGCTTTTTTAGCATCCACATGAAAGACCTCATCATGTTGCTGAGCCAGCTGTGCTAGAGCCAGCATCCTCCTAATATTGTCTGCCTCCTATCCATTCCCCAGGAACTCAGTTTTTCCCTGTCGGTTATGGATGTCAGATGATCCTTCAATTTCCTAGGGACTATACGGAGTAGAATTTTCTCATCCTAATATCATAATGAGATGGGTCTCCATGAAACTGTGCTTTGCCAGGTTATAAATCACTATAACTGTAACATTCATCTTGGATTCTGGTAGAGGCCCTCCTCCAATACCTCATTAAAGACTTGTCATGTATTTCTTATAAAGAGCCAAGGGCAGAGCATCTTCACTCAAGCTCTTACTTGTCTTCCTAGCTCTTATTGCTTCCTCACCTCAAAGTCTGTTATAGGAAAACCCATCGGGTTCCCAAAATGTTTTCAAGAGGGAGATTTTGTACATACTGTGCATATAATTTTCCAAATTTCCTTTCTACTCTACTCTCTGGGTTGAGTAGAAAGTTTTATGGGAGGAGTCAAAACTCTTGCAGACATCTTTATGATCCTCTACAAATCTCCTCTATTGATCAACTCTTTCCTAGTATACATTTTAGATTTAATTGCACACCCTTCCAAATCTTAGTTCATGGCAAGTTACATTCAAGTACTGCAGGGCTTACAACCTAAAAGGGTCATTTGCTACCTCATGGTATTATTCCGCAGAGAGTAAAAATAATAATTCTGACTTAAGCGACTGGTATGCCTGGGAGTGGTAAGGCTAGGGTTGGATGACATGTACTGTTGGGGGAGGGGTGCAGATATTTTGAACTGGGGGGGGGGGACTCTTTTTGGGAAGGAGAGGGTGTTGGGTTGTTGCCACATGACTTTTAATTTCAACTTTTAAACCTTTTCAGTGCTGGGCTGCCTTTAGAGGTGGCAGGAGGGGATGGGCTAGAGTCTCACCAGACCCCCAGGAGGTGAGACTCTCATATTTGGGGAGGGGGCTATTTTAGGCTATTATGGTTCTGATACCAGCTCTGTGGGTTCAGAAAAACAATGGTTTGGTAAGATGTTGACTTGGACCTGGTTCAGAGGGCAATGAAGTGTAGGAATGAGAAAAGGAAAACAAAACCCTTTTCCCCTCTGTGACCATCTAAACTGTTTCCTCCACCATGGAACTTCAACACTCCTTTAGAGCTTCTTCTCTGTCGAACCCACACCCTGGGATTCACAAAGGTACTCTCACACAGTATATATAGTCCCGGCTTGTAACTTGACTAGGGATGTGAATCGTATTTTGACGATTTAAAATATAATCCGATATTTTTTAAATCGTCATTAATCGTTAAAGAGTGTGAAACAATAGAAATTTCCCCGATTTATCATGAAAAAATCGTTAATCGGGTTAGTGTCCACTAACGGGAGTTATTTGGGGGGAGGGCGGGAAAACCGGCACACCAAAACAACCCCTAAACCCACCCTGACCCTTTAAAACTAATCCCTTACCTTCCCCTACCGTCCCAACCCCCCCCCAAAACTTTTTACAAATACCTGGTGATCTAGCGGAAGTCCCGGGAGCGATCTCCCGCTCTCGAGCCGTCGGCTGCCACTAATAAAAATGGTGTCGATGGCCCGATTAAAAATGGCGCTGGCCATCCAGTGCTCCTACCATGTGACAGGGGCCGGCCAATGGCACGGATACCCTGTCACATGGTAAGGGCAAAGGGCCATCGGCGCCATTTTTATTAGCGCAGCCAACGGCCCGAGAGCGGGAGATCGCTCCCGGGACTTCCGCTAGATCACCAGGTATTTGTAAAAACTTTTGGGGGGGGGGGGGGTCGGGAGAGTGGGGGAAGCTAAGGGGTCAGTTTTAAAGGGTCGGGGTGGGTTTTTTGTTTATCGGCTCGGGCGCAGCCGATTAAACAAAAATACAATCGGGCCTCACTAAAAAAAATTAACGATGTGAATCGGAATCGGAACCGATTCCGGTTCCGATTCACATCTCTAAACTTGACTTGATCTTCTTGAGGTTCCAGCAAATCAGCATAAATCACTAAACAATAGATTTAGTTCTTTGATCCTACTACAAAACAATCAGAGATCCTTGAGTAAAACCATCCAAATTACTTATCACATCACAGCCATTAGAGTTTCAGCAGCACCAAGAAAACACAAAAGAAAAACCTGAACACTTCCAGTTTGATGTCATGATAAAACCAAACACTACTCATCTGTAACCCTGAGTTCATCAGTTCAAATTTTCTCCTGGGGGAAAATTGTTCTGATAATCAGGAATGTCCATTCTTCCTTCCAGTGCTCTGAAATAAACCACTAGGCCTTAGTGGCTAGGAGTAATCTTTTGACCCCCTCCCCCAGTATCCATATTAATAGAGGCCCTTCTGAACTGGCAGAAAACCAGAAGGCCTTAACAGATATCTTCAGAACTCAGAACAGATCCTATCCCATTGCACTTCAGCTCTAAAGTATATGAAATTCAAGAATCTCATCCAACTATGGATGTGCATTCGTTTAAAACAAATGGGCATCCTGAAACAAGTGGGATCCTGTTTGTTTCTTTTGGGGGTCCCCTGAATTCAATGAATCAAATTCATTCCATTAGTTTTATCCCCTATTGATTTCTATGTTTAGTGATAGAAGGAAGTACAAAAGCGGCGTTGTGAGACTCAAAGGCGAAGAGGAGGAATATGTAGAGGCTGATGAGAAAAAACGAAATTATATAACAGATATTTCTGTGGAAGGGCCTGGAGCAGGACCACATAAAATGAACCCAAATAAGATTGGAAGTGATGTAAACCTCAATCGATTTTCAGAAGAATGTGTTCATGAGGAGCGAACTAAACTTAAAGTAGATAAGGCAATGGAGTCAGATGGGATTTATCTGAGACTACTAAGGGAACTTAGAGATGTCCTGAAAGTTCCACTGTGTGACTTTGTCAATGCTTCCTTAGAGTCTGGAGTAGATCTGGAGGACTGGAAAAGGGTGGATGTGGTTCTTATTAAGTGGAAGTAAGGAGGAGGCTGGGAACTCCAGGCCAGTTAGTCTGACATCTGTGGTGAGCAGACTAATGTAAGTTTTTAGTTACAGGCACTTGGACTACTTTTCTAATTATTGGAACCTCACTGTCGGGATGCCCTAATTCTAATGCATCATTAGTATCCTTTGAAGATACCTCTCTCCGAACCATGCGCTGCTGAGCGACTGTCGGCTTTCCCCTTTGTTCTAGTTTAAAAGCTGCTCTATCTCCTTTTTAAAGGTTAGTGCCAGCAGTCTGGTTCCACCCTGGTTAAGGTGGAGCCCATCCCTTCGGAAGAGACTCCCCCTTCCCCAAAAGGTTCCCCAGTTCCTAACAAAACTGAATCCCTCTTCCTTGCACCATCGTCTCATCCATGCATTGAGACTCCGGAGCTCTGCCTGCCTCTGGTGACCTGCGTGTGGAACAGGGAGCATTTCAGAGAATGCTACCCTGGAGGTTCTGGATTTAAGCTTTCTACCTAAGAGCTTTCTACCTAAGAGCTTTCTACCTAAGAGCCTAAATTTCTACCTAAGAGCCTAAATTTCCTAACTCCAATATCATTTAACTCCTAACAATCATCACATCACCATCAACATCACCATTAGCTACCTCTTACAATGTAATTATATGTAATTAGCTGGTTTTCCTTTTTCCTTTTTCCTTCTCATTCCAAGTTCAATTTTCCTTGTTACATGTAACTGCTATTTCCGCACTATTGTTCAAGTTTAAGTTTATTTTGCACTCCTGTTTCATGTGAACCAGCATGATGGGACTATTGTCTTGAATGTTGGTATATAAAAAACTTAAATAAATAAATAAATAAATAAAATTTGGCTTCCAGAACCTCCCTCCCACATTTTCCTATGTCGTTGGTGCCCACATGTACCACGACAGCTGGCTCCTCCCCAGCACTGTCTAAAATCCTGTCTAGGTGACGCGTGAGGTCCGCCACCTTCGCACCAGGTAGGCATGTTACCAGGCGATCCTCACGCCCACCAGCCACCCAGTTATCTACATTCCTAATAATTGAATCAACAACTATGACGGCCGACCTAACCTTCCCTCCTGGGCAGTAGGCCCTGGGGAGATATCCTCGGTGCGAAAGGACAATGCATCACCTGGAGAGCAGGTGCTTGCTACAGGATCCTTTCCTTGTTGCTAAAACAGAGGATAGTGCAATCTTTGCAATCCAAGGGATTGCAAGATCCAAGGCTGCAAGGTTTTACCAGAGTTAAATTTTGTCAGAAGAATCTGATCAATTTCTTTTATTGGGTGACCAGAGAGTTAGATCAAGGGAGGGCACTAGATGTAGTGTGTTTGGATTTCCAGCAAGGCCTTTGACACAGTTCCACTCAGAAGACTTATAAATAAATTGTGAGCCCTTGGCATGGATCCTAGAGTGAATGAATGGTTAGAAACTGAATGAGTGGGAGGTGACAAAGGGGAGTGGTAAATGGCGTTTTCTCTGAGGAGGGAGTTGTTACCAGTGGTGCCCCATAGAGAGATCGGTCCTTGGACTGGTTCTTTTTAACATTTTTGTAAGCAGCATAATGAAAGGGTTGTTGGGAAAGATTTGCCTTTTTGCTGATGATACCAAAATCTGTAACAGGGTGTCCAGACAAGAAGGTGTGGAAAACATGAGGCAGGATCTAGTAAAGCTCAAGGAATGGTCTAAGGTTTGGCAGCTAAGATTTATTGCAAAAAATGCAGAGTCATGCATTTAGGATGAAAAAACCCAAGGGAAAGGTACAGTATTGGAGGTGAAATTCTTCTAAGCACAAAGGGTGAGCGGGATCTGGGGGGTAATCATATCTGATCATCCAAGGTGGCCAAACAGGTGGATAAAGCCAGAAAGATGCTTGGCTGCACAGTGAGAGGAATGGGCAGCAGAAAAATGGAGGGGATATTTCCCCTGTATAGGTCTCTGGTTTTACCTCACTTGGAATACAGTGAGACCACACTTTCAAAAGGATATAAACAGGATGGAGTTGGTCCACAGAGCGGCTATTAAAATGATCAGTGGTCTTTGCTCTAAAGCATATGGGGACAGACATAAAGTTCTAAACATGTACACCCTAGAGGAAAGGTGGGATAGGGGAGATATGATAGAGACATTCAAATATCTCAAAGGTTTCCATGCACAGGAGGGGAGCCTCTTTCATAGAAACATATAGAAACATAGAAATGACGGCAGAAGAAGACCAATAGGCCCATCCAGTCTGCCCAGCAAGCTTTCACACTTATTTTCTCATACTTATCTGTTACTCCGACCGCTGAGTTCCGGGCCCTTATTGGTAACTTTTTGATTGTACTTTCCTTGCACCCCCGCCATTGATGCAGAGAGCAGTGTTGGAGCTGCATCAAAAGTGAAGTATAAGGCTTAATGTTTGAGGGTAGCAACCGTCATATCGAGCAAGTTGCCCCGAAGTTTGTATACTCATACTGCTCAGATCAATGCCTTGTTAGTTGTTGGCTGTATGTAAATCCTATTTCTTCATTCCCCCCTGCCGTTGAAGTAGTGAGCTGCGCTGGATATGCTTTCCAAGTGAAGTAATAGGTTTAAATTGGTTCGGGGTAGTAACCGCCGCAACAAGCAAACTACTCCCATGCTTATTTGTTTACCCAGACTGTGCAATTCAGTCCTTGTTGGTTGTTGTCTGAATGTAAATCCTTTTATCTTCATTCCACCCTTCCGTTGAAGCAGAGATTTCAGCTGCATATGCATTGAAAGTGAAGTATCAGGCTTAATTGGTTTGGGGTAGTAACCGTTGCAACAAGCAAGCTACTCCCATGCTTATTTGTTTACTCAGACTATACTACCTTGTTGCTTGTTGCCTGAATGCATATCCTCTTTTCCTCATTTCCTCCTGCCATTGAAGCATAGAGCAATGTTGGTTGTTGCCTGATGCAAATCCTCTTTTCCACATTTGCTCTTGCCGTTGAGCATAGAGCAATGTTGGAGTCTCATTAACCGTATAAACGTTTACGGGTAGATTTTCAAAGGGGTATGCACGTAGGATACGCGCTTACCCCCCGAAAACCTACCCCATCTATATGCCTCTCTGTCTGCCTCAGACATTGTCTTCTGTCCTTCAACCAATTTGCTATCCAGGCCACCACCTTGGCACTCACACCCAAGCTTTTTGTTTTATTCATAAGCCTCCTGTGCGGGACCGTATCAAAAGCTTTGCTAAAATCCAAGTAGATGACATTGAGCGCTCTTCCTCGATCCAATTCCTTAGTCACCCAATCAAAAAATACATGCTGCCTCTGGTCCATCAATTCTGCTGCTTGTAAATAGTTCACTATTCTTTCCTTCAGCAGCGACTCCAATATATTTCCCACCACCAAGGTGAGGCTAACTGGCCTGTAGTTTCCAGCCTCCTCTCTGCTCCCGCTCTTGTGAAGCAGGACCACTGTCGCTCTTCTCCAATCACTCGGCACCACTCCCGTTTCCAGGGAGCTATTGAACAGGACACACAGCAGAGCCGCCGGCACATCTCTGAGCTCCCTCAGTATCCTGGGATGAACCTCATTAGGCCCCATGGCTTTGTCCACCTTCAGTTTCCCCAGCTCTTCCCACACGTTCTCCACTGTAAATGGAGTTTCATCCATTCCGCTCCCCTCCAGTTTCTTGTTAACTAGCGACGGTCCTTCTCCGGGGTCCTCTTTAGTGAACACCGAACTGAAGTATTTGTTTAATATTTCTGCCATTTCTTTGTCTCTCTCCACCCATTGATCCTTTTCACCTTTCAATTTCACTATACCACTTTGGATTTTTCTCCTTTCTCTGATGTATCTGAAAAATGTTTTGTCACCTCTCTTTACCTCTTTGGCAATCCTTTCTTCTGTTTGACTTTTCACTTTCTTGATTGCTTTCTTTGTCTCCCTCAGTTCCACCAGATATTCTTCCTTGTGCTCCTCTCTTTGGGATTCTTTATATTTCTTGTACGCTGTTCTTTTAGCTTTTATTTTGTCTGCCACCTCCTTTGAGAACCAGATAGGTTTCATTTTCTCTTGCTTTTCTTTACTTTTCTAACATATAGATTAGTTGCCTTGGTAATTGCACCTTTTAGTTTGGTCCACTGTTGTTCCACATCTCTCTTGTTCTCCCAGCCTTCTAGTTCTTCCTCCAGGTACTTCCACATTTCATCAAAGTCCGTGTTTTTGAACTGTAAAACTCAGGTCTTCGTGCTAGTTCTCCGTATCCTATTTGTGATATGAAATCATACTGTATGATGATCGCTGGTGCTGAGGTGGGCTCCCACCCAGACATTAGAGACATTATCTCCATTAGTAAGCACTAAATCGAGTATAGCTCCCTCCCTCGTGGGTTCCATTACCATTTGTTTGAACAGAGCTCCTTGCAGGGCATCCACTATCTCTCTACTATTGTTAGATTCTGCAGAAGGGATTCTCCAGTCTACATCCGGCAGATTAAAATCTCCAACAATCACCACTTCTCCCTTCTTTCCCATCTTTTGGATGTTTTCAACCAGATCTTTGTCAAGCTCTTCCATTTGATTTGGAGGCCTGAAAACTACTCCAATAAAAATGGATGCTTCATCATCTTTTTTTAGGTCAGCCCATAGTGCTTCTTCTTTGCCCCATCTTCCTTGCAGTTCAGATGCTTGGATATTGTTTCTGACATATAGAGCCACTCCTCCCCCTTTCCTGTCCTCTCTGTCCTTCCTTAACAAGTTATAGCCCGGTATGGCCGTATCCCAATCATGAGATTCCGTGAACCACGTTTCTGTGACAGCAACAACGTCCAAGTCCGCCTCCACCATTAGGGCTTGCAGATCTGGGATTTTATTGCCCAAATTACGAGCATTTGTGCTCATAACTTTCCAGCTTTTCTCGTTCAGGTTACTGCTTTTCTTGGACTCCTTTTTTACTTATTTAGTTGTTTTGTTACCCACTTCACCCTTTTTCATTGCATTTGTATTTGTATTTGGGGGTGACATTCTAATTTCTTTATGCTACCCCCGGCTTCTAGTTTAAATGCCTTATGACATAGGATTTGAATTTATCTCTTAGGATCCTTTTTCCTGCCATAGGATTTGAGCCATACATTGAAGTTATCAATATGGCTTAGCCTCTCCTTCCCCTTTCCCTGAACAGGTAACACTTCTGAAAAGGTGATGGTTGTCGCCATGTGACTAATCTGCTTCGCTAGAGACTGGCTTGGATGCTGTTAATAGCAAGGTCGTTGGTTCCCAGATGGATGATAATATCAGCTTTAGAGTCTTTGCTTTCTTCTTAGATCGTTCTGACTATCTGAAAGGCATTTCTGCTGGCCGATGATTCTGGTAGGCATTTAACTGTAGTGTTTCCCTCTAGAGAGTTCCCAAATTAGTGCCTCTGATGACAGTCACCCAGCACAATGAGCTTTTTCTTTGTTATTGATTGTATTTTGGAATTTCTGTATGCATTGGGTTTCTTCTTTCTTTTCAGGTACCACTTCAATCTCTTTCACCAGAGCTTTATACTTATGTGATACAGATTAGGCGTTTTGTATTTGTGTCACTTGAGAGCATGTGAGTTTCTGCATCACTGGTCTTACTCTACCAGAGCCCACTGTAATCATGTTGATTTTTGTGTTCCTTGTCACCCTGTGTAAGTGGAGAGGGAGACATGTGGGCTGCACAATTGTGCAGAATGGGTGTCTGTGGGTCACAGTTCTTATCCTACCTGAGCCCACTGTAAATCTATTTTTCCTTGACTTTTGGTTTTTTTGTGGTAATGGGGAATTAATTCCTGAATAATGTAAAGTGGGTGAAACTTTCTTTATTGAAGCTGATTCAGCTTTAACTCCAGCCAGCAACTTTTCAAGAAAGAGAGTTCTGAGCAAATGGGGCAAGCCCTAACTTTCCAGATGCTTTCCCTCAGAATAAAGGCTCCACAATAGTTACACTGGATGGACCTCATTTTGGTAGATGTATTTGATGGATAACACCCGAGGAATGACCAAATTTCCAAATTATCTAATTATCAATTATGTATTCAGGCAGCCTATATCAGAAAAACAACCCCAGGGGTGGGTGGGAGGGAGTTAAACAGTTAACACTTGGCTAGGGCTGTTCACTGGACACTGTATTTGCTATTGATTTTATTTAGACCCTCCCCCAGATAGGCTAGCTAAGTTTAGCTTTTTCCTGAGCTTTCCCCAAGAAGCTGTAGTTGTGCTGTCTCCTTGAAGATCAAAGCAGACTGAATACTTGATTGACCCCCTGCAATGCACTATGATTCACCCACCCAGAGGTGAAAGCCTACTCCCCCTCCCTTTTTTTTTTTTTTTTTACTTAAACAAACCCACAACAGTTTAATACAGAAATATCAATATCTAGGACAATATAGAGAATATAAGTCTAGCACTGCACAGAACACAGAAAAATATATGCAAGAAGCCCTCTGAAATAAGGATAAAATAAATGTTTTTTCTCCTTAGCTCTCCCCAAGAAGCTGTGGTTGTGCTGTCTCCTTGAAGATCAAAGCAGACTGAATACTTGATTGACTTGATTTCAATGAGGGGTTTTGCAATGAGGTTGAAAGGGGTAGACTCAGGAGTAATCTTAGGAAGGTGGAGGTGGTGGAGACAGAAACAGTATCTGAATTCAAGAAAGCATGGGATAAATAGAGAGGATCTCTAAGGAGGTGATGGGAATTATAATGCTAAATTAATTAGAGGGATGGGAAGAATAGATGGGCCATACAGTGTTTTTCTGCCGTCATATTTCTATGGGCCATAAGAATCAATGGGAGAACAACAGGTGTATTACAGTTTATTTTTTTTAATTTAATGTTATTTATATTATAAATTGTTACTAAATACAGCAAAACAAAAGAAGAGCTAAAACGTCACCCAAATAGGTAATAACAAAAAAGTAGAGGAAAACCAATTGTCAAATTAGGAAAAAATTGGCCAGTGAAGAAAATTTCAATTCTACCAATTTATGGACAGGTGTCAGCAAGTCAGTCAGTGTGCCCTGCTATGAACAGCGTGGACCACCCAGTCAGTTCGCTCATTCACCTTCCAAATGATAATTTTTAACATGTTTTTAGAGAGTATATAAAAAATGGCAACAGTCTCAATGTACAATCACAAGAACAAGCCCAACACAGCCGGTGTTTCGCAACAAGCTTCCTCAGGGGTTCAGTCACAAAGTTTAAAAAAAAAAAAATCATCAGACTGTTGTCTGTAAGGGAATAAACATTTTTTTTTTTTAATCAATAATCCAGTATGGTAGATATATCAAACAGTACTTATCGAGAAGCCAAAGTTTACTGTGCTTCAGGATCACAGGTCTCTGTGATTCAAAATTGAGTAACCGAGGGAGAAGTTGAATCTTCTTAAAACATCAATGCAGACATTGTTATGTCACCTGAAAGGACAAAACTAATGATGATGTTGAACTGACATCAACATCAATTACCCTAAAAAAGTGTTTGAATCAATGGCAGAATTCAACCCCACAGGAGGTACAGAGTTAAATTTGTGTATCGAACACTGTTCTAAACATAATAATCTCAAGTTAAGGTCACCTCCACATCAGTTGGCAAAAAGATGGTCGATGACAAAAAATGTAGATCATCAAAAACATGAAGCATTTCATCACAATGGGTCACCAAATGTGCACTGAATCGAAGGTGAGTCAAATTAGATTGATGTTCAATTAATCTAGTTTTGACTATGTGCATGGTTTTTCCAATATGTACCTTATTGCAAGTGCATTGTATCAAGTAAATAACCACTGCCGATGTACAGGATGTAACACATCTAAGTGTAATAGTAATTTCATTGATATCACCAATGATGTTATACTCATTGAAATCTGACACACTGAACAACTGCCAAAAGTCCCTTGCTGGGAACACCTTCGGGGCCAGGGGAAGGGAGCCCATAGTCCTTAAGCAGCCCACATCTCAGAGCAAACCACTTCCTTTCCCCATCCCTCCTCCTACCCCTCCCTCCCTTATTTACTACAACCCCCCCTGCATCTTAGCATGAAAACAATATATAAAGAAGAAATAGTATATGAAATAAATAATGTTATCTGGCACATAATAAACTTAGTGCTGCATGAAACAGAGTCTAATAAGATATCTCAGAAAAAAATAATAAAAAAATTAAGTTCCTCTCATTTCAAACTGATCTTCTCCTCCAAGAGCTAGGTCATCAACTAACGAATCTAGATTTATAAAACATAAACAACGCTATCCATTCCTGGTCTCTAATCACAGAAAAAACTGCTAACAACATTAACCCAGAGAAAGTCAAATGACTAAAAAACAAAAAGGAAATTCAAAACCCTTGGTTTAACATCACTCTAAAAAACATGAAAACAGCCCTCAGGAAAATTGAAAAAGAATGGCTAAAAAGCAAACTGCCCGTCACTCAACAGAGATACCGCACACAACTAGCTGCCTACAAAAAATCAATTCAAAATACAAAACGTGACTACCACGGTAAAAAAATACTAAACTCCTCCAACAAATCCAAATCCTTATTCAACATAGTAAACAACCTCATTTTCGACAACAGCAACTCCAACGCAACCGTAACCAAAAATTTAAGCCAAGATTTAGCTATATTCTTTAAGAACAAAATCTCCAAAATAACCGATACTCTCAACACCACTTCAAGCATTCATATTCCAACATTAACAAATAACATTTCTCCTTGGCTTGTCTTCAGACCCATTTCTAATTTGGAAACAGAAAAAATGTTAAGTAAAATTAACCCAGCACTTCATGACTTGGACACCTTACCCACCCGGGCTCTTACGGAAATTGCTCATCCAATAGCCCCAACAATCACAACAATCATTAACAAGTCACTCGAGGAAGGCGAGCTTCCTAACAGGCTAAAAATCGCTACAATCACACCTCTACTAAAGAAAAAAAACCTCAACCCAGAAGACCTAAACAACTACCGCCCAATCTCTAACCTTCCCCTTTTCGCTAAATTAACGGAGAAGGCGGTCCTGAAACAACTTAACGAACATCTTGATGACAACAAAATACTTTCCCCCTCCCAATATGGATTTAGAAAAAAACCACAGTACAGAAACCCTCCTTCTTAACCTTTCTAACACCATACTAAGAGGATTTGATAACAAAAAAGGATACCTTCTAATCCTCCTGGACCTCTCGGCAGCATTTGACACTGTCGACCACAAAAAACTTATTTCTAGCCTTGAATCCATTGGGCTCGCGGACAAAACACTTAGTTGGTTTACATCCTTCCTCAAAAACAGGTATTTCAAAGTTTCCTACAACAACAAATTATCCAATGCTATCCCTCTCGAAACAGGAGTGCCACAAGGATTGGCACTATCACCCATTCTATTCAATATCTACCTCACACCTTTATGCCATCTCCTATCAAGCCTAGGCATCACGTACTACATGTACGCTGATGACATACAAATCCTCATTCCAATAATTTCCTCTATAGAAGATACAATGTCAAGAGCAGCCTCACACCTTGAGGCAATCCGAAACATGCTAATTAACCTAAAACTATGTTTAAATATGAACAAAACTGAATGCATTCTAATCGTGAGAAAAATCTCTGGATCAAAAACTACACCACCCTTCCAAATTGACAAAATACATATTCAACTCAAAGACAACGTAAAAGACCTAGGCTTATGGCTCGACAATGAACTAAACTTCAAAAAACATATTACTACAAAAACAAAAGAGGGCTTCAATAAACTACAAGTAATCAAACACCTAAAACCACTACTCCACCCCCAGGATTTCAAAACCGTCTTACAAGCCCTCATCTTTACCAGTTTGGACTATTGCAACTCGCTTCTGATTGGTTTATCTAAAACATCCTTAAAACCTTTGCAGCTACTGCAGAATGCTGCTGCCAGAGTCCTGACGGGCAAAAAAAAATCTGAACACATAACCCCGGTCCTCAACAATTTACAGTGGCTACCGATAGAGAAAAGAATAGAATTCAAAGTTCTCACAATTCTTCATAAAGCAATTTATAAAGCAGACTACACAACCTTGGATAACCACATACATAGATCACCTCGCACAACAAGAACTACAAGCAAAATCCAACTAGTAATTCCTTCTCTTCCACATGGCAAACTGTCCTCCACAAGAAATAGAGCCATTTCCATCATTGGTCCAAAGTTATGGAACTCATTACCTTCTCACCTGACAGTGCAAGAAAACATAAAATCTTTTAAAAAAGATCTTAAAGCCTGGCTACTTAGCCAAACTTTCACAGACAGCACTCTCAAGGATAAAAACGGATAAACCCTCAGTTCTCTTCCTCTGTGTGCCCATCTGACATACAATATCCCTCCTTCAATTAACTTCTTTAAGTCCTACAGAACTCCTTCCTATTAGTCCTATTGCTGATGTTCCCCTTCTCAATTTTAATTCTGATAATTTCAATTCAGATTTTCTATTTACCTATCTGATGGTATATCTTGATATGTTCATGCTAATGTTCTATACCAGTTTACATATTTGCTGTTAATTTCACTTTAAATGTATCAAGTTGTTGTAATCTGTAAACTGGAGTGAAGGCAACTCTGCTATACCTCGGTATATAAAATATGCTAAATAAAAAAAAATATGCTAAATAAATAATACAGTCCACATTAGACCTTGAACTATAGTCAGTACTAGCCTGTGATTCCAGCTCAGGATCAAAAAAGCTGTATTCCATTTGTGTCCACTACCACTGGCCGAATATTCATGGAAGGGTTAACCATCAAGCTGATACCAGAGATTTCACTCACAAAATATCCTCTCTCCATTACATAGTAGACCATAGGTCTTCTGAAGCTCTTCTCCTTGATATTCAGTTGGGGGATAGTCCAGCCCACGCAGCCACCCAGCCCAAGCATGCAGTAATGCATGTGATGGCCAATCAGTACAAATCTCCACATCTTCAAGCCAAACAGAAAAGGACAAACTTGTAATCCTACCAGGAGCATGTAACTACCAAAAACAAACTCCTGACCATAACAAAAGAACACTGAAAATTCCTTCAACTGAGACTTCCAGCTGTACGATTCATACCTAGTGAGCTGCTTCCACCACAAATGGCCACGATCTTTCCCAGATCTTTGGTCTCAGTCGGTTGCCATACAGGATGTCGTTTTCCAAAGTTCTGCTACCAGTTTTTCAGTTGCTTTCACATCAGAGCACACTGTTAATTTTCCATCTTTCACAACCCACAGTCGAGCAGGATACATTAGCGGCATACCATACTTCCAAGGAGTGCAGGTCTTTCTTAACTGATCCATATTCCTGCTGGCGTTTCTTTAGCTCCATGGAAAAGTCTTGAAAAAGCTTAATTTTGTGACCTCTCTCTTGCAGCTTTTAGCATCGTATTTATTTATTTATTTATATTCTTTTTTATACCGAAGTATAGCTGAGTGCCTTCACCCCGGTTTACATTGTAACAAATTCATACAAGAAACAAGTTTAACATATAACGTAAGTACAGAATAATATGAGTATAACAACTCGGCAGAGGCAGAGTATAACATGTTAGCAGAAGACAATTTACATCTTAATTAGAAGAAGATATTTATAACAGAAGAATTAGAGTTCAAGATGAGGATTGAGAATTGAGAATTGAATCTTCTGCTTATCCGCAAAATTATGGAGTTGCAAAATTATCACTCGAGATCTCCTTCCCACTGCGGGTGCTGGTGTCAAGGCTCAGTGAGCTCTATCAATTTTTATTGTACCATTTTTAGTAAGTACACCAAAGGTTTCAGGCAGCCATTTTGCAAGAAAAGAAATTGAGTTATGCCCTTCAGTTTTTTCCAGCAACCCTAATAGATGGACATTATGTCTTGAGCAATTTTTTAAATCATCCAGCTTTTCAAGGGCAGAGTTATTGCTTTTATCAATTCTGTTCAGCTTACCTCATGTAGCCGTCCATGGATCCTCCAGATCAAAAACTCAGACCTCCATATCAATAAGTTGTGATGAATTGTCCTTAACTGCTTCAATTGAGTAACCTTTTCCACAATTTTCTTGGTAATTTTTTCAGCAAATTTTTCTATTGCTTTGTGTACTTATTTCGATTCATCTAGTGATATGAAATCGGCGAAACAATGTCACAAGGCGATAGCTAAAGCCAGAAGAATGCTGGGCTGCATAGAGAGAGGAATATCGAGTAAGAAAAGGGAAGTAATTATCCCCTTGTACAGGTCCTTGGTGAGGCCTCACCTGGAGTACTGTGTTCAGTTCTGGAGACCATATGTCCAAAGAGACAGAGACAAGATGGAGGCGGTCTAGAGAAGGGCGACAAGAAAGGTGGATGGTCTTCATGGATGACTTACGAGGAGAGATTGAAGAATCTAAATATGTACACCCTGGAGGAAAGGAGGAGCAGAGGTGATATGATACAGACTTTCAGATACTTGAAAGGTTTTAATGATCCAAAGACAGCGACAAACCTTTTCCATCAGAAAAAAATCAGCAAAACCAGGGGTTACGATTTGAAGCTCCAGGGAGGAAGACTCAGAACCAATGTCAGGAAGTATTTTTTCACGGAGAGGGTGGTGGATGCCTGGAATGCCCTTCCGGAGGAAGTGGTGAAGACCAGAACTATGAAGGACTTCAAAGGGGCGTGGGATAAACACTGTGGATCCATAAAGTCTAGAGGAGGAGAATGAAGAGTGGGTGGTTCGCGGGAATGACAGCTACTACCTGGAGATAATACCCTTATTCAATAAACATACACGCGGTTAATGAACTCCAACATTGCTCTGAGACTCCAACATTGCTCTAAGCTTCAACGGCAAGAGGAAATGTGGAAAAAAGGATTTGCATTCACAAAAAAGCAGGGAGTAGCTTGCTTGTTACGGCGGATACTACCCCAAACCAAATAAGCCTGATACTTACCATTACTGATACTTACCATACTTACCCATTCTACCGCCCCTCTCTCCCCTCCCCTTTTCTCCGCCACCTTCTTTTCTTTCTCTCTGCCCCCCCTCTTTCCTCGCTCTCCTCCCTTCTCTTCCCCATCTTATCTCCTAGCCTGATTAAAATTAACCTCATAGTTTTCTTTCTTTTGTACATATGTATATAATTGCAAACTTTGTTTATAATTTTATTGCAAAACTTCCCATGTTATTGTTCCCCCTCTCGTTAATGCCTTGTTATCATGTTTTTACTGTTCAATGTAAAGCGCCATGCCGTGCGTTTGTTTTTGCGTTACAATGTGAACCGATATGATATCCTGGATGAATGTCGGTATATAAAAATTTTAAATAAATAAATAAATACTTCACTTTCAATGCATATCCAGCATAGCTCTCTGCTTCAATGGCAGGGGAGAAAGTCTGCTACTTCACGCATATCCAGCATAGCTCTCTGCTTCAACGGCAGGGGAGAAAGTCTGATACTTCACACATATCCAGCATAGCTCTCTGCTTCAATGGCAGGGGAGAAAGTCTGATACGTCACGCATATCCAGCATAGCTCTCTGCTTCAACGGCAGGGGAGAAAGTCTGATACTTCACGCATATCCAGTAGAGATGTGAATCGTGTGATCGATCGTCTTAACGATCGATTTTGGCTGGGGGGGGGGGGGGAGGGAATCGGATCATTGCGGTTTTGTTTTTTTTTTAAATCGTGTAAATTGTAAATCGGGGGAGGGCGGGAAAACCGGCACACTAAAACAACCCTAAAACCCAACCCGACCCTTTAAAATAAATCTCCCACCCTCCCGAACCCCCCCAAAATGTCTTAAATTACCTGGGGTCCAGTGGGGGGGTCCCTGTGTGATCTTCCACTCTTGGGCCATGGGTGCGTTAATAGAAATGGCGCCGGCGCCATTTTGGTTCCTGTCCCCCGACGTCACGAGCGCAGGAGATCGCTCCTGGACCCCCGCTGGACCCCCAGGGACTTTTGGCCAGCTTGGGAGGGCCTCCTGACCCCCACAAGACTTGCCAAAAGTCCAGCGGGGGTCCGGAAGCGACCTCCTGCACTCGAATCGTATTTGCCGTATTGCAAAATGGCAATACGGCAATATGGCCATACCCATTTCGAGAGGGACTACTCTCTCAGATATAGCTCCTTATCCATTTCGATGGGCAGCGGAGAGAATAAAATATTTAGGGGTATGGTTTAGGGCAAACTATTCCTGAGATGGTAGATCAAAATATACTTTACTTACAATCTATTGTTAAAACTTCTTTATCTAACTGGTCCCCTTTGTATCTGTCATGGTGGGGTGATTGGAGTCCATTAAAATGGTTATTACTCCCAAGATAATGTTCTTAAAATGTTACCACTTTCTTTGTTCCTCTGGAACTCTAAAAGACCTAGAACTGCATCTCATAGGTTACAACTTCCTAAAGATTTGGGAGGAGTTAACTTTCCTGATTTTGAGGTTTATCATGTGGCTTTTATATTATGTCAAGGGACTGAATGAGTACAAGACTGTTGTATTCATGGACCCTTGGGCCGAGGCAGGATTGAATAGAGGAGCCTTGCAGATTCTCACTGTCGGCAGGTGAACCTGGACGAAGCAGTGGCCTAGCTGGAGCTTTGCCTATATCAGCCTTCGTTCTCCTTGGCTTGAACCTTTGTGTGCTGGGGCCAGCAGGTCTTAGGGACCTCTGCTGATTGCGCATGATGTCATAGAGGAACTGGGTAGGCAGATATAGATCCAGAGGCAGGTAGTTGTCAGTGGCAGGCAGTGGTCAAGCATATCAGGCTGAGGTCAAAACTGAGTATCCATCTGATGGGAAGACGGGATGGATTGATAGGGGAGGAAGGCGTAGGGAGAAACAGGAGGGCAGTGAAGGAGAAACTGAAGAACTGTAAGCAAGGATGCTGGAACTGAAGAATTGAAGATATGGATGCTGGAGCAACACACACTGCTTCAGGAGTAGGTGGACCTGTTGCTGAGGCAAAGAAGTGAAGGTCAGGAGGGCCTTTCAAAGGCCTGGTAGTGTAGGGTCATCGAGATGCATCGCAGGGCTTTTCCCTCCATGAGCTCTTTAAATTCTGCAGCATCGAGTGAGCACTCAGCTAAGGAGGAGCGTGGCAGTAGAGTCAACAGCACAAAGATATGGGGGTGGCAGATTCACTGAACCAGTTCACTTTGGAAAAAGCTATGATAGGATGTATTCCTTTGTGTCTTCTACCGCAAATGAGTTTGCCTATTTATTTAAGTAACTTTTCTGTTTTGCAAATTATTGTCTCTGCCTTCTTGGTAGTCATTTATGTGGTGGTAACTCTTTGACTAAAAATTTACTGCTTTGGTTTCAGTTGCTTTTTAAAATTAATAAAATGGTTCTTAATTGTCGAGAATGGCAGAATCGAGGTACATGGACTCTGGATCAGATAATTAAAGATGGTAAATGGGTTCCTTTTGTATGGAATTTCATGTACCTATTTCTCAATATTACAAGTGACTGCAGTTGAAGTATTGCATTACTGCTTGTGAGAGAGAGATCTAACTTACATGATCACTGCGATATAGTTTTGGCTTCCACAAAGCATGCTACCAGATTTTATAAATGCATGACAAGGGAATCTCGTAGATGCTGACTAGGTAGGGAAAGAGTGTGGGAGAATAAACTGTCACTGAATTAGAGGAATGGCAATGGTCCCTTTTCTGGGAGAACTCATTGAAGACTTCCCTGTCTGTTTCACTTACTCATTCCCTTTTTCTATAGCTCATTGTGCAGTATGGACCCCAGTAAAGCTGAGGTAATTTAGGGTTCAAGAAGGGGATAGATGTTGAACTTGTAAATCAAAATGAGGTACCTTTTCTCACGTGATATTTTGTTTTGAATTGCAACAGTTTCCAACAGTTGCCAATCCAGACCATAAGGGTCCATTAAGCCCAGCACCCTTCAGCTATTTCTTCTCCAAGCTGAACAGACCTAACCTCTTTAGCCTTTCCTCATAGAGGAGCCATTCCATGCCATTTATCGTTTTGTATCACAATTTCATAAATATGAACTGGCTGCAGTAGAAAAATCAAATTGACTGGTTCAGATGAAGAAAATTTGGGCTCCTGTATATCGATATATTTCTGATGCTCTCTGAAGACTACTGCTCTTATTATTGCCGCCTGTATCACTGTTTGTGTTGTGGAGCGCTAGGAGAGCGATCCCACTTCCTGAGAGATGTGTGTCCTTGGGCCACGGCTCGACCCCAGAGGGACTCTGAAGAGGTGCCGTGGGAGGCGTGGCATGCCCGAGCATGGGCTGGACGGGAGCAGGGCTGGAGTGATGACTGGAAGACAGGCCCTCCTCCGGACCTGCAAGCTTCGGAAGACCCTACAACGCAATGTTGGTCTTGTGAACAGTCCTCCGACCGTTCCCAGCCCTTTCGGACCTGCCGCAGGGTACGGCACGTAGCGGCAGGCCGGATGGAGGCCAGGGCAGCGAAGACTGGAACATGGATTCAGACAAGACTCAGGAACAACGTAGACTCAGGCATAGATGTGGACTCAGGAGCGAGGTGCAGGATGCATAGACTTGGACTTAGGAACAGACGTGGACTCAGGACGAGGTACTGGATGCACAGAGGAGGGACTCAGGAATGAAGGCTGAAGGAAGACATGGGCACTGTCCCTCAGGGCGCCCTACTCAGGCCACCCGCGGGACTGAGTCGCGGACCACCCTGTCCGATGCGCGCCCTACTCAGCCCAGGAAGGCTGGTCGCGGACCACACTGAGAGCGGGAGAGCACAGGGAAGAATCAGGTTGCTGCACTCTTGGCAGCCAAAGGCAAGGTTTGCTGCGCTCCTGGCAGCCAAAGGCAGGTTAAAGCATCAGGGTCAGGAACAAGGACTAAGACAGACCTCAGGGCTGGAACAAGGACATCTGGAACAGCAGGTAACATCAGGACTGGAACACGGATACTGGATCAGGAGACACACCTCAGGGCTGGAACATGGACATCTGGAACAGCAGGTAACATCAGGACTGGAACACGGGTACTGGATCAAGAAACAGACCTTGGGACTGGAACAGCAGGTGGATGTCAGGACTGGAACAGAAGGCAGACATCAGGACTGGACGAGGAGCTCCGACAGGGAACGAGAAACACAGGACCTTGCAGAAGGCTGGAACACGGACGACTCCTGGAGCAAAGGATCTCAGGAGTGACCAACTCCTTGCAAAGGCAAAGACAGACTGAACACTGAGCCCTTTAGTAGAGCTGAGGTGGACAACGCCCAGGGAGGGGTCAGCAGGGGGCCATACCTGGCTGGCCCTTGAAGAGGAGTAGAGAGGCGCGCGCCCGCGCCCTAGGGAGCTGGAGCGAAGAGAGCTGGAAGCTGGTGGCGTCCTCAGCCACGTGGAGGGCCCATGGAAGCCAGGCAGGCAGCGGAGCAGCCCTGCCCTGAAGCTGGAGAGGTGGCAGGCTGCTGGAGCGGCTCCCAGCCGCGAAGACTGAAGCAGGAAGCAGGAAGAGAGGTAAGCTGGCTGAAGGGAGAACCAAGAGCTGCAAGGACTGAAGCAGGAAGCAGGAGAAGGGCTGACTGCAGGAACGGCTCCATGCCGTGAAGACAGCCCCAGGAGAAGAGGTAAGACTACAGGCAGAGTAGAGAGCTGTAGCAGGCTGCAGGCACCGACAGGGACGGCTTCCCTGCCAGGCGAGGACCCGGGCTGAAGCAGGCACCGGCAGGGACTGTCTCCCTGCCGGCTGAAGGTCCCGGGATCGCAGCAGCACGTCGGGGGAAGGCAGAAACAGGAGCAGAGGAGCCAGCCGCATGGCAACAGCTGCGGGGAGGGCCCCAGCTGATTCAGGGAGAGAGAGAGCAGCAGCGTCAGCAGCCCGACTGGCCGTGAAGGTAAGAGCCTGCCCGCGCTCCTCACGGGCAGGATCGCAACAGTTTGCTTTTGTATTATTTTTGTTTTTGCAATAAAAAAGTTTCAATTAAAAAAAAAGAAGACTGTGGGGTTTACAGTAGTGTCGTAGTAACCAGTTCATTAATGGGGGAGACAGAACAAAATGAGGATGGTGATGAAAAGCAGGCAGTGCAGTGCACCTGATGCCCCTAGCCTTGTTTCTCGGGGCCCACCCGCTACCTTAGCTCAGTACCAGCATCCTCCCCCAAGGAAATAGAAAAGGGAACATGGAAGAAATCCATGATCTGAATGCACTTCAAAGTCAGGGAGGATCCACGTTGTGCACAGTGGTACCTTTCTTGCCAAGCAGCCAGTGTTTCCGGTGTCTTTTCGATGACAGGGGACATTGTGAGCCCTCATCGCTCAAGGTTGACACCATAGTTAATGGAGAAGATATTTTTAAATGCAATCTTTACTTGCTTAGGTTTCCAGATTTCCCATGTGAGTGGCAAGATGAATGAAAGCATCTTGAAGGCCTTGCTGCCACTCTGCCTGCCAGTGCCTACCATGCCCAGATATACCACCCCAGGGGTCTAACTGTTACTTCTCTTGACACTCAAAAACCAAACCCCCTCTTTTCCTAGGTTGTGGGGCCTAGTGGTGGGGCTAACTCCCAAAAACACTCCTTCTTCTCAAAATTCAGTTTGAGATCCACACTGCTTGCTGTATGGGCATCTTCTGGTTTTATAGCGCACTGCTGATCAATCCAAACTGATCTCAACTGGGAGGATGTAGGGATGGTCTGCGAATAAAAAAATCTGAGCCTATAGAAAAAAAAAACTAGGGACAATTAAGGTATTTAGGGACTCAAGTGTCACATATTATTTTCCTTTATTAGTAACATAATAGTGAATGATGCCTGAACAAGACCAAACTGGTCCATCCATTTTGCCCAATTGAGCATGCAAATTGCCATATACTACAGAACACCAACTATTTCCATCCATATTGTCTTTAACCTGACTTTTCAAACCTTTCCCCATCACCACCCTTCATACATGTCTCAAGCGCACCCAGAATACACCACAGGACTAGCCTGCACCACCTGCACATTTAGGTAACTTCATGTCTTTTCATCTTCCTCTATAATTTTTTCAAGATTAGCATTAAATCCAGTAACCATGTCTTATTACCAAGTTTTTAAATAAACTACACAGCCAACAAAACAAGCTAAGCTGTTGTCCAAAACATCTGGCCTTCCCATGCTCATTGAATAATGAGTTTTAAACATGGCCATTCCATGAAGATCAGCCCATACCTTCATGGAGATCCGATATAGCCACACCACTGTTGTTAAGGTCATGAACACTGCTCATGGCCTTCTTGCAACTCCATTGACTTAGCAATGGCAGAAAGAGAAATTCAGACCCTGCACTGCTGCATCCTGATCTTTTGTAAAGGACAAAGAATCTGGATGTCATCGGCCTACATATAACAATTCAAACTTGATTTCTACATAATGGGTAGATTTTCAAATAGCGCGATTTGGCGTACTTTTGTTGGCGCATCAGGCGCAAACAAAAGTACGCTGGATTTTAGTAGATACGCGCGTAGCCGCTAAAATCCGGGATCGGCACGCGCAAGGCTATCGATTCCGTATAGCCGGCGCGTGCCGAGCCGCGCAGCCTACCTCTGTTCCCTCCGAGGCCGCTCCGAAATCGGAGCGGCCTCGGAGGGAACTTTCTTTTGCCTTCCCCTCACCTTCCCCTCCCTTCCCCTACCTAACCCACCCGCCCGGCCCTGTCTAAACCCCCCCCTTACGTTTGTCGGGGGATTTACGCCTCCCGGAGGGAGACGTAAATCCCCGCGCGCCAGCGGGCCGCTAGCGCGCCGGGACGCGACCTGGGGGCGGGTCCGGAGGGCGCGGCCACGCCCCCGGACCGCCCCGGGCTGTAACCACGCCCCCGAAACGCTACGTCCCACCCCGAAAATGCCGCGCGGATCGGGCCCGCCCCCGACACGCCCCGACACGCCCCCCTCGGAAAACCCCGGGACTTACGCGAGTCCCGGGGTCTGCGCGCGCCGGTAGGCCTATTGAACATAGGTGCACCGGCGCGCAGGGCCCTGCTCGCCTAAATCCGCCCGGATTTAGGCGAGCAGGGCTCTGAAAATCCGCCCCAATGGGCACATGAAAATGTTAAACAAGATAAGCGGGAACCCAGACTCATTGAATTCAAGATCCGAAGATAATTCTCCTATTTTAAGCCTAAAATGTCTATCTGTTAGAAAAGAAGCCAACCACTTTCTAGGAATATCATTTATACCCTGCTCCTTTATCCAATCTAATAAATTAAGTGGTCTACCAGGTCAAACAAGACCAAAAAGGCAGATATTTCATGGTCTAGGAGTCATTGAACACTATCAGTTAAAGCCACACAAAGTGCCTGATGTTTCAACAGCTGCACTGATTCTAGACAAAACTGTTGTGGTATCATTGAGGAGGAAATTTCTCAAAGACATTTAGATAGGTAAAAAGTGATTGCTGAAACTAGCCCTCTCTCGATGCCATTAAAAGTTTGCGTGCTTTTATCCAAATTTATCCAAATTGGAAAATAATGCATATATTTATTTTTATTTATTTATTTAAAAACTTTTCTATACCGACATTCATATAGAAATATCACATTGGTTTACATAGAACTTGGGTAATTTAACATAGAAGAGGAGGCAAAGTTACAGTAAACAGGGGGGGAATAACTTGGAAATAGAAGGAATCAGAAGTAGATTAAGATAAAGTGGTATAGCGGTAGGGGCTGCCTAGCTGGTACATAATATGATGGCTTGGAAGGCTGACAAAGATGGTTCAGTAGTTGGCATGAAGGGAGACAGTTCAACTGTTGGTCTAATGGTAATATAAAGTGGATTGAAACGGTGGTTTATATACAGTGGGAAATATAGCAGAGGATTATATACGAGCTTTATATACAGTTCAACTATTGGTCTAATGGAAATATACAGTGGCAGGATGCAGATCGAATGTTCAACTGATCGACTTTTCCACCTTTGCACTGTTGGTCTACTGGAAATATACGGTGGAAGAATACGGAGGTTAATGAACCATAGGCAATAAAACAAAGGGTTATATACAATGCTTATATAGATTTTCTGTGGTATTTTCTGTAAAAAATCTCCCTGCACAAATAGGAAGTGCAAATGTCACTGGGTACTTTGTGCTCATTGGAAATTTCAAAGTGAAATTAAAATGACAGCACAAAAAGACCAAAATGACCTATCCAGTTTTCCCAGTTGAGATTCATTCGCTTTTGCTGGGTGTGCATATAAATTTCCCAAATATAATCCAACAAAACCCCCACCTCCCCCTTAGGTCTTCCAACTGACATCTCCATACCCTCCCATCTCCTCCCCCCATTACTTCCCTCAGAATATTAATCCCTCCTCTGCTATTCCCCCCTTATAGTTTGATATTTATCTTATATATCAACCAATTTCCCTCTACATCATTTCTCCAATATTTCTCGCTATAATTTTCCCTGCTGTGTCTTTGCTTTTTTCTATCTTATGTAATCAGTAATCAGTTATAACTCCAGTTAACAGTTATGAAAAAGTCCCTCCCCCCATACTATTTATTATAATGTTCTTCAATTCTGCGCTCTGTTATTTGTAATAAGCTGTTACGTCTGTAACCTACTTGTTGTTATGTTTTCAATTTTTAGCTCTGTTATATGTAATAAGTTGTTACGTCTGTAAACCGTTGTGAAGGCTTGCTCCAAACAATGGTATATAAAAACCGATAAATAAATAAATAAAAAATAAAATCTCAACAGTCCTCTCATATCGCTCCCTAGCATGGCAAAAGTCCATCACAGCATTGTCCAACCCTAAATTTAGGAACCCATCTCCAGTAAATTTTCAAAAGGGCTAATTTACCCCCTCATTTATCAAAATGCGCTAAGGTGTTTTCACATGCGTTATGGGCTTATTGCATGCGAAAAGCCCTGTTTACGCATGTGATAGGCTCTTAACGCATGCGAAAACGTCTTTAACGCATGCGATCGCACCATATCATATGGTGCGATGCAAATTCCCAAAAGAGGAGGAATGCCACTGTGCAAAATGATATCGCACAGACTTAATATTGATTTTAACTACACCTTTTTGAATCACGTTAAGCCATGCGGTAAGGTTTTCTTGCATGTAGCGATGTCTCTGGAACAGCCCATTTGAGTAGTTTTAAAGCCTGGGGAGAGAGAGAGAGAGAGAGACTAGCCATAATATCCTCTCCCAAGATAGGTATTTGTATCCCTATGATAGGCCAACCTAGTAACTCGGGGCAAGGGTTAGGTGTTAGTGTGTGGTCTCTTGTGAAGAATGGATGGCTTTCAGAGTGCGTAAACTCACTCCAAGATGAGATTTGGGCAATGTTCTCTCCACCTACCTTGATGTTACCCAGGTACAGAGTCCATCAAGCTAGGTGGAGAGAACATTGCCCAAATCTCATCTTGGAGTGAGTTTCCTCACTCCGAAGGCCATCCAATCTTCACAAGAGACCACTGTTCTGTTCGTACGTCTCACATTGACTGTCAAAGCGGCCCCTAATCCCCTACACTAACACCTAACCCTCGCCCCGAGTTAATAGATGGGCCTATCATAGGGATACAAATACCTATCTTGGGAGAGGACATTATGGCTAGTCTCTCTCTCTCTCACATACATATGTGCAGGAAATAGAACAGTCTGGCATGTATTGCAATTTGTGCTCACTTAGCTCTTTGCATAGGTAATTAGTGCAAATTGTATATTAGTATAAAACATGCCCCTTTTGCTATCGCATGCAATACTTATCACATTTTGATAAATCCAGGCCTTAGGAACCTAAACTCTTTGAGAACTGCCCCATTATGCTTTAACATGTCCAATAAGATATATTGACCCAGTATTTGTCTTTATCTCATTAGCTTTGCAATATGATGTGATTCAAGGAGGTTATATTCAAATTGTGGTGAGTTTGGGGGGGTTCTGTATGGTATGTGCAATGAAAAATGTTTACCAAAGGACAACAGAGACACAGTGTATTTTTCATGAACAAAAGCCTTTATTTCTTATGTGCATAAGGAAGCCAGCTTCGTAAGCCTAAGAAACTGACTTAATTAGTGGCTGAATTGGCCAATCTTAAATACAGTTTGCCTGGTAATTAAAACACCACTCCTTTGATTTAGGGTCACAAGGTAAAAGGAAACATTTGCTTACTTCTAACATTCCACAGAGCCCTGGGAAACTAACTACCCTTGAAGATCTCCTTTAATAACCCTTCCTGGGGGCCTATGACTACAAAAGATACATCCTTTCTTCTACTTATCTAGAGAGAGACAGTTCGAGAGAAGGCCTAAATTTACAAGCCAGCAGTGCCCCCTGGACCCCTTTTGGTGAATTTCCACTAATCAGATGGCCCTAATAAATTTTATTATCACATACGCCAGATGGTTCATACGCCATTTTCAACTGGTGGGAGTATATAATAAATGTTTTATGGGCTTTATTTATTTATATTTAGGTGTCAAAAATATAATGTGAAGTGATTTGCTATTTTGTAGGTCGCTAAAGTAATGTGCTCTTGAAAGGATTCTAATCTATAAGCCACACTGAGTGGAAAGTCCTCTGTCCCTAAGTATATAAGATAAGTTATGAACACCGTTTTTCATCTGTTTCTAAGCTATTGGAATAAAACATATGATGTTTTTCCTAACAAAACTCCATGTTCTTAAATATATTTAAAAAGGTACTTCCCCCTTATGAAATCACGATAGTGCTGAGAAAGGGCCCTTTGATGAGGATTGTTTTGTAGACTTGTTTGCTAGGCAGACATTATGTGCAAAAGAGCTTTCTAGCAAAAAATTTAGGAGGAAGAGTGTTACGATCAGCAGTCTACGGGCTGCCCCCATGGACCACTCCCATGGACCACTGCTCTTACCTCTGGGCCCAGGCAGAGATGCGACAGACTGCCCCCAACAATTCTAGGCCAGGCCATCTGCCACTCCTCAACACAGCAAAATGCCAACAACTCCTACACAGTGTACCTTCCCTAGGCGTTCGCACGTGCCTCTACCTGACTTATGGATATGCTTGACCACCGCCTGCCACTGACTATTGACAGTTACCAGATACACCTGACCTATGTCTACTCTGACCCAGCTATGTCAACGGATCTCTCTGCCATCAGCAGAGGCCCCCACCTGTGATCTGTCAGACCCGGCACCCAAAGCCTTTTTGTATGGGTCTGCCTGCCAACGGTGGGGATCTGCAGGGCTCCTTCCTGCAAGTTGCATCAACCCTACCTTGGCCTAAGGGTCCACAAACACAATAGGTTGCTGAGGCCATGGATCTGGCAGATTTGACATTCTTGCAGGCCATTCCGGGTCTAGCCCATAGACTGTAGGAGCAACAAAGAATCCTGGAACTCCTGACTGCTTCCATGGACCAGTTGTACACTCGGTTGGGCACTTTGACTACTTCAGTGTTCTCAACTCCTCCGGTGCCAGTACCTCTGCCTCCCATAGCTTCCAGCTGCCCGATATAGCAGCTGCCGGCTCCACCCCGGTCCACTGGGGACCCCAAGAAATGTTAGTGATTTTTGAATCAGTGCCATATGCATTTTCAGTTGCATGCCCTGTACTTCCCAGATGACCCAACTAAAACCACCTTCATTCCTCGCTCCTAGAAGAAGCAGCACTTGCTTGGGCCTCCCCCCTCTGGGAGAGAGGGGACCCAATCCCCCTTGATCTCCAACAATTTATAGCGTAATTCCACTGTACGTTTGAGGAGACTGGTTGAACAACGACAATGGCCTTGGACCTACTTCAACTATGCCAGGGGCCCCAAATCCTAGCTGAGTACGTCATAGAATTTCAGACCTTGGTTCTGTGCTGAATTGGCAGAGAGACAGTGTGCTTGCCATTATTTTAGAAGGCCTATCACCTAAAATTAAGGGCGAGCTTGCCGCTCAGGGGCTTCTCATCTTTTTGAAAGCACATATCAACCTCACAGGGAAAATAGACCAGTGCCTACAGGAGAGAGCCCGAGAGAACAGCTCGATACATAGAAATGGACACCGTCCTTCCAACCCTCACTTATGACAGAGACCGTTACGCTAAGAAAATGCTTGAATCGTTTATCATGGCAAAGATGAAGAGATACGAACCCTGCATGCCTGACATCAGGAATAGAGTAAAAGGAATAAAAAGAGAGAAAAGAACCCTACAGCTCTGTCTAGTTCAATCAGTCAAGAGTCTGGGAAGGAGGCAGATGACTCTACCCTTGTAGTAGGGGCTGTCCTTTGCCAGAGCAATCCAGAAGAAACTATCCCTTCTCATGCGGCTCAGCTTTTGTGCCAGGAATTTCATGAACTACGGGGAAAAGCTACCACTTGAGCCAAGAAACCTGCAGATAGCTTAAAAGGGTCAGCACCTCAGTACAAGATAAGGAAAATAGACTTTTGTCACTGGTACCCCTGCAAACCCAAGGCCTCTGGAGGGGAGCTTAAGCTTAAGAGGGGGTACTGTTACGATTGTCGATCGGTAGGCTGCCCTTATGGACCACCACTCTCACTTCCGGGCCCAGATTGAGATGCAGCAGGATGTCACTGGTGCATCAGCAGGACGCCGCCAACAATTCTAGGCCCAGCCAACCACCACGGCTCAATGCGGTGAAATGCCGACTCCTGCGCAGTGCGTACCTCTGCCCCACATTTAAAGGGACTACTGTGGGAAAGACTCCGTGGCCCCTTATCTATGACATCAATGCCCAAGCCCTATAAAAGTTCAGTGCTCTAGTTCCTACTTGCCTCAGCAACAGGTTTCCCTTCTCTACAAGTAGCACGTGTTTCTCCAACATCCTTGTCTTCACTTGCTCTTCTCCTTGCCTTCCTGCCCTGCCTATCCATCCCGCCATTCCCTTCAGACGGATACCTGTTTTTGACCTCGGCCTGACTTCTGGATACACTTGACCACTGCCTGCCACTGACCACTGCCTGCCTCTGGATATGCTTGACCACTGCCTGACACCGACCACTGCCTACAGGATACGCCGAACTACGTCAACTCTGACCCAGCTTCCTTGACGGATCTCTCCGCCATCAGCAGTGGCTCCCACCTGTGATCTGCCAGACCTGGCACCCAAAGCCTCAACCTCAGGGGAACATGGGCTGGTAAAGGCAAAGGTCCAGCTGGGCCTCTGCTTCATCCAGGTCCGCCTGCCGATGTTGGTGACATGCAGCTCCTCTCTGCAGAGCTTCAACCCCGCCTCTGCCTAAGGGTCCACAAACACAACAAAGGGTTTATGCAAATAGCTTCTGTTTTGAAATAAATGTTGGTTGAAAGTTGTGATCTGATGTAGGTACACTTTGTCTATGAGTGTACCTTCCTGCCTTTGCAGTGTTGATATGAGCATGCCATTTTGCATTCAGTTTTTAAATATATTTGTTTTCTTTAAATTGTTTGTTGGGAGGACTTTGAATGTAAAAGAATAATGACAGTTTTTAATGAAAATCAATAAACATGCTTTAAAAATGGTTTTGGAACTATAAGGGATTACCTTTTGTACTCATAAATATTTCACTAGTTGGTGATCAGTAAGTTTACCTTCAGAATTTTTCTTTATTATTTATTTTACATATTTATTTTCTATTTTAAACTCTTATGATATCCCTAATTCAACATTACTTGTTCTAAGTGGATAGCAACTTAATATGCATACATTATTATACACAACCAAGACACATTTCATATGTACACACTCCAGACAAACACAGCAATCGTTAAAAATCAAATCAAGAATGAAATAATTCAGGGGAGGGGATAAGATGGCTGCCTATTGAGAAGCTGAAAAGCTTCCTCTCCTCGGTTTTTCCTAGAATCTCATTTCCCCATTGAAAAAAATGCCTCATACAAAACGCAAAGCCAGATTAAGGGAGATAACTACCAGTTCTCCCTTGCCTGGCCCAGCTCAGCCAAGGATTTCAGAGTTTTTTATGGCGACGCCAGATAGTCCTGGAGAGATGGCCGCAGCGACAGTGGACACAGAGTGGGAGTCTCCTGCGCAGGCCTACGAGATCTCCCTAAGCCCTGGAGCGCTGGCCACACCATCTCTGCCTCGGTACGGCCCCGCAGTAGCGATGGGCCAAATAGAGGAAATGCATGGAGTCGTAAGTGAATTGGGGGGACACTGAGAAGAGGCTGAAATCCCTAATTTAAAAGACCTAGGAGGGGAAAATTTAGAAGGGGTACAAAATCTCCCCATAAGTGAAGATTTGACTGTTCCAGATACCTTAATCTCAACCAAGCCAGGGTGGGATCCCAGACACCGACTAGAGCTGTGCCTGGTGGAGAAGTCGTTAAGGCCCTGGTTTAGAAAATCTGTGTGCCTAAACCTACAGTTGTAACTTTGGATACCTTATGGAATGCTACGGTGAGACTGGAAGCATTGATTGTGGGGCTAACTACAGCAGTTATGGATACTAATAAATGTCTTCAGGACAGTTCTAGTAAAATAATGTCTCAAGAAACTAAGATAAAGAATTTAGAGTCTTGATCAAGTGCAGAAACAATTGGTACAATCAGAGTCAATATCTTCCAAGAAGATAGAGAATATTGAGAATGGGATACGGTCTCTCAATTTGAGAGTCCATAATTTTCCTGTTGTACAGAAGATTGCTCCAATAGAATTATTTCGGAAATATGTGATCCAGAATCTTAAGGTTCCTTCCTCTGCAATACCTATCATAACTAAGGCTTACCATTTGCCTCAAGCTCAAAATGGAGAGGTATCTAGAGATGATATGCCCTTGGACTCGTCATTAAATTTAACTAACTTACTTCAAGATTCTCTTACAACAGAGATTAAACATCGGGGAACTTTACTGGTGACATTTGTTTTTCCTGCAGATCATGACACTACTTTGCATTTTTTCCTGCGTAACCGAACAATGCTGCTCTATGTCAGAAACTCTGGATGTATCCAGACTTAACCAGGGTGACACAACTTCGTTGTATGAAGTTTCTTGTTTTGTGATCAGAAGTTTCAATTACAGGGGGCCACTTTTTGCTTTGTTATCCTTGCAAATGTTCTGTTAAAATTAATAATGCAAATTACCTTTTTTTTGAACCAACGCAGCTAAGAGCTTTATTTGACTCGCTACCTTAACTGACTGGCTGTATAAAAAGTCTCTCAATATTTCTTTTTCCTTTATTTCCTTCAACCGCTCCTGATCATCCCCCTCCTTTTTCCTTTTAATATATAAGGTAGAAACATTTTTTTCTTTTGTAAATTTTTACAATGTTAAGTTGGACATGTAAATGTTTATTTCTGTATACTTCATTATTCAATGTAAGGAATTCTTGTAAGTATAATTAAAACTGCATAAATAAAAAAAAAAAAAAGAAAGAATGAAATAATTCATTGAAATCTTTCTTAATACATTAAGGAATAGTCTGCCTGAACAGGTAGGTCTTTAATTGTTTTTTGGAAAATCTTGCTATCAGATTGTGCCTTAAATTTGAGTGGAAGATTACTCCAGAGAGTGAGGTCACCTATTACATTCGGAGTCCCCAAGGATCAGCACTGTCTGCGGTGCTATTCAGCATATTTCTGCACTCATTAGGACCAAATAATCCAGAACGGCATGGGTCAAGAGGGGAAGTAAATGACTTTATGGATGATAGTAACTGTGCAACCTCAGTTTTGGTTACTACTTCATATGAGCTCCGGCTCGATTTTAATGGAGTATCTCTTGAGACCTCCAGTGATTTGGCTCCTACTGTCTTAAGTGCATCCTGGAGTAGTTTCACTTTTGTAGAAAAATAATCAACGATCACTCTACAATGCACTGCACAGACCGTCTCTTTCTTCTCTGGATTTACCATCAATTGTCTTGTCACTCTCAAGAGTTCTTGTATCTAATTTAAGGAGTTTTCTAACAACGATTATAAATGACTATGTGGCCACAGTCAATGAATTCCTATGTTGTCTTAGTGCATCTTCAAAGTTATTTTTGCTTGTCTAATCTTTTGATTTGAAGGAGAGAGGCAGCTTGCTTAGTGGCCTGCTCGTTGAGAATAGTTAGAGATGAGGGGGGAGTTTCCCCTTCTGCTCCAGAGGAAGGAAAAATAAATCTGCAACAGCTTCCTTTGGAAGATGTCCATCCAAAACCAGAGGATGGGAAACAAGTCCAGTGAGCTGCAGTGATTGCAGGTACTAAAGGGAGAGTCTGTAGAGGCAACAAAGGATTCCCCATTTGCTCTTAAAGAAGTCTTGAAGGCAAGTGAGACCAAAGGGCCTTTAGGAGCTGTGTAAGTGTTGTATTTTTTGCAAGTGTATTGAGAGACTGCAACTGCTGCCTTGACTGTGACACTGGAATAAGAGGGTTCTATCAATTTTTCTTTACCATTTTTGGAAAAATTATCTTTTCTTTTGATTGGAACAATACTTTAGCATATAAAGGCCTCTAATTGAGTGATTGTGATACTAATCCTGCAGGGCCTAGAGGGAAGTGATTCTCCCTGACTGAAGAAAACCACAGAGGCAGTGCTGAGTTTGTCGGGGCTCAGTAGCACATAATGTTGTTCCCCTTTTGCCTAGTGAAAAGCCTAAGAAAGGGGGTCACATTTGTATGCCTTAGTTGTAGATCACCTTGGGTGGAAAAGGAGTAAGAAATCATAAACAATAAAGAATGGAAAGCTTCATATTTGCCTTTCTCTCCTTAACTCTCTAGGAGCCTGATATACAGGGATGGTAACTTAGTGCACGGGTGTCGGCCCGCATCCAGGGAGGCAGCCATTTTAAAACATATGCACGCACATGCGTTCATGTTATAAAATAGGCTGCCAAGTGCATATGTGCACCCTGTTTTAAGTGGGAGCACGCCTGTGCACACAAATGCCACTTCTAGCACGTAAGTGGGAAGATTTTAGAAGGGACACACGCCGGCACCAATGCCAGAAAAACCAGTTCATCCCCAGTTCACCCAGTTAGCAGCTAGGTTCACCAAACCCCGCCTTTACTCCCCCGAGTTAGCCTCTACCCTTCAGATTTGCCTAGTTTTATGGTTCTTTAAACCACATCTCCTCCATAGTAGAAGTTAGAGATACATAGCAGGGAACCTGGGTGCATGCAAAGGGGCATGGAATAAACACTGTGGATCCCTAAAGGCTAGAGGATGGGAATAAATAAAAAAGCTTGGGGGTAACCTGCACGGAGCGGCAGTTCCTACCTTGGGAAGCTTACTGGGCAGACTGGATGGACCATTTTGGTCTTTTTCTGCCATCATTACTATGTTACTGTGTTACTATGTGCTCCTAATTATTTGGTTCTGCCCATGCTCCGCCCTGCAATGCCCACGCCCCACTCAGACCACGCCCACTCCCCGCTCCTTTTGTGAACCAGTGAGATGTGTGCATTTGGGGAGATACACGCACATCCTGGTGGCTTCAATAGGGTGGGTGCGCGCCAGCTTGACGTTTGCAAATCTCCCGAATTTGGCCTTTTTTCTACAGACACAGAATGGGGAAAAGGCTTAGTAAATCAGGTTGTAGGGGAGGAGAAAGACTAGCGACCCCAGAGCTTGGTTTTGCAGCTGCCACCTTGCAGAGAGCAGCTCCTTGCAGACTGCATATCTCTTTGCTTCTTACTGCAAAGTGAGAAAGAAGCTCTCGCTCTCTCTCTCTCAACTAGATCTTACCAATTTGAATTTCTTTCTGCTCCTCAATATGCCTTTATTGAGAGTTCAATCTAAGGGGTCCCTACACACAGCCTGCAGAGCCTGGTCTCCTTGGGTTTGTAGTTTAGTTCTTTCGCTAAGATTTTCTGTGCAACAAAGTGGTGTCACCAGTTATTTTCCAAATACTGATATCAGCTTGCCCATCTCCATGAACTATTTGAAGTCTTTATTTTAACCATTTTCCCTCTAGATTGTTGCCCACCAAACTGGAAATTACTCAGTGGGAAATGTCTGTACATTTCACAAGTGTATCGAACTTGGGAAGACAGCAAAAGTGACTGTGAAAAGAAAGATTCAAGACTTCTTGTCCTCAACGAAAACTCTTGGCAAATAAAGGTACAATATTGCACGCCTGCACTGAACGGTCCTTTGTGTGCATTACAAAAAATGACGAGGTTGAGGAATATGGATTTTGGTGATCTTATATTAAGTTGGTTTGAGTCATTTTTTAAAGGAAAAGTTCACAGGTAATAGTGGGTGATTCTAGTTCCTCATAAAAACTCTTAAAATACGATGTTCCAAGGGATATCTCAGCTACTGCTTAATATTTACCTTATGCCTCGTATGACACAAATTAAAAGCTTCCATTTTATAGGCATGCTGCTGACATTCAGATTGTGGTCCTGATAAAATCAAACAGAAATAATACTGACTCTCAAAAGCTGTGATCACCCAAGCTGCTGTTACTGTGGGCTTCCAGTTGTTTTTTTAGTGAATCGGCCTGACTGGGGGCTAGGGCTGCTCGTAATCCATGTTAGCAATAGTGTGGGTTATTATGCTTACGTGAATCAGTACATAAATCATTTAAGTGCCAGTTTAGAAGAGATAAGAAAGTGGCTGACTGTTAATAAACTGCTCTTGAACCTCTGAAAAAACGAGATTATATATGTTGGTAAAGATGTCTGTCTAACTTTGTCCAGTACGGAGCTTCATTTGTCAAACAAGGTTAGAAATTTGGGAAGTCAATATTCAAAGTAATTTAGAAGGGTAACTCGCAAGTTACCATCCAAGTTATCCATTTAAATGTTTAGTTTTGAATACTGACCTCAAAGAGTTCTGTTTGATTGTAAAGCTGATTCTGGTGAATCACATTATTCTTTAATCTTTTGTTGTTTATGTTTCTATGCAATTATTTTATTTGTTTTAGTTACCTTTTTATTAAATTTCAGAAAAACAATTTACAAGAATTATCTTGGAAAAGAAAAAACCAGATGTTTATACATTGATTTTACCAATAAAAAGAAAAATAAATATTATACCAAGAAATGAATGCATAAATCAAACCGTGATGCAATGCCCCTATTTTCCCCCTTAAATCTGTGCAGGACCAGGTTAGTGTTGGGCTGGAGATGGACCCTTGTACTGGAGCAGGATTGGCACTACCCTCTGGGCGAACCCAGAGAGTTCCTGCTGCCAGGAGGCGGACCATACTAGTAGACAGAGGCTAGCTGGAGCTTCTCCAATACCAGCCCATGTTCCCTGCAGATTGAGCCCTTGGGTGCCGGGGCCGGCTGGTCTTAGGTGAGCCTCTGGGGATCTCCGGGAGAGATGAGGTAGCAGTGTGCCCAGGATCCGCAGCGGGGCCAGGTAGACGGTGATCAGGTGAACTAGAACGGAACTCGGGAAACCAGAAGCCTTGGGAGCATTGAAGAAGCGGGAGGCTTCCCGGACAGGATAGGTGAAGCCTAAGGGGTAGATTTTCAAAGGGGTACGCATGTAGGATACGCGCGTACCCCCCGAAAACCTACCCCAAACCCCCCCTGCGCGCGCCGAGCCTATTTTGCATAGGCTCGGCGGCGCGCGCAAGCCCCGGGACGCGTGTAAGTCCCAGGGCTTGCATGAAGGGGCCTATCGGGGTGCCTGGAGTGACGTGGCATTTTGGGGGCGTGTCGCGTGTGACACGACGTTTCAGGGGCGGTGCCTCGGGCGTGGTTTCGGCCCGGGGGCGTTCCAGGGGCGTGGCTGCACCCTCCGGAACAGCCCCCGGGTTGGGTCTTGGCGCGCCTCCGGCAGGCGTAAATCCATGGATAAAGGTAGGGGGGGTTTAGATAGGGCCGGGGGGGGGGGGTGGGTTAGGTAGGGGAAGGGAGGGGAAGGTGAGGGGAGGGTGAAAGAAAGTTCCCTCCGAGGCTGCTCCGATTTTGGAGCGGCCTCGGAGGGAACGGAGGCAGGCTGTGCGGCTTGGCGCACGCAGGCTGCCCAAACTCGGCAGCCTTGCGCGTGCCGATCCCGGATTTTAATGGATATGCGCGGCTATCCGCGTATCTATTGAAATCCCGCGTACTCTTGTTCACACCTGGTGTGCGAACAAAAGTACGCGCTCGCACAAAATTCTAAAATCTACCCCAGCGGGTCTAGTCCCCGACGGGCCACAGGCAGCGCTGAGGCAGGCCGAGCTGACGTTGGTATGTGAGGCAAAGAGTGTCCGAGTGGGGCGCAAGGGTCAAAGCCAGGGTATCAGTCCAAGAAGTGGTCAGCCAATCAAAGGTCAAGTTCCATGAGGTCAAGCCAAGCATCATTGAGTCAAAGCCAAAGCTCAGAGTTCCAGGGAGTCAAGCCAAGCGTAGTCGAATCAAAGCCATAGGTCAGAGTTCCAGGGAGTCAAGCCAAGCGTAGTCGAATCAAAGCCATAGGTCAGAGTTCCAGGGAGTCAAGCCAAGCGTAGTCGAATCAAAGCCATAGGTCAGAGTTCCAGGGAGTCAAGCCAAGCGTAGTCGAATCAAAGCCATAGGTCAGAGTTCCAGGGAGTCAAGCCAAGCGTAGTCGAATCAAAGCCAAAGGTCAGAGTTCCAGGGTGTCAAGCCAAGCATAGTCGAGTCAAAGCTAAAGGTCAGAAGTCCAGGGAGTCAAGACAAGTGTAGTCCAGACGAAGCCAAAGGTCAAAGATCCGGGAAGTCAAGCCAGCAAGAGACTAGGAACAGGAACAGACTCAGGAACACGGGAACAGGAATAGACTCAGGAACGCGGGACCAGGAGTAGACTCGGGAACTTAGGAACAAGACCAGTCTCAGGAACGCAGGAACAGGAACAGACTCAGGAACGCGCGGCCAACTCACACACAAACATGCCGCCCTGTTGCCAAGACGAGGGTCTGGGGTAAAGGCCCTCGCTTATATACCGAGTCTATGTGACATCATCCGGGCATGCCGGTTGGATGGCCACAACAGTATAAGTGGCTTCAACAGGGAAACATGGAACGTATTGTGGATACCATACTGGCTGGTAGGTGGCCGACCCCACTCAACGCAGGACCGGAAAGGGACCCACATACCTGGGAGCAAACCACTGCGAAGGAAGGTGAAGGCAAATGAAGGCAACTACCCCTTTTATACCAGATGCACAAGCATCCAAAAAAGCCAACGAACTGGCGGTCTACTTTGAGAAAAAAATAGACACCCTCCTCGCTCCTCTCAAGGGGCCCTCTCCTCAACCGAACTACCCTCCCACCACCAGCACACAACACTCTCACCCAACCCACATGCAATACAAAGCAACTACAGCTTCGATGGCTTCCCTTGAGCAGACGTCCGCCTTAGAAATTGAAAACATCCTTAGGAAGATGAAGCCCTCGTCTTACCCACTTGACCACATCCCATCCAATCTACTGTTCTCCATTCCTAACATCATCGCTAAACCGATAGCAGACATCATAAACTGCTCACTCTCCCAAGGTCAAGACCCTGACCAACTCAAGCTTGCTATTCTCAAGCCTCTCCTTAAAAAACCTAACCTTTCACCCACTGACCCAGCTAACTTCAGACCAGTTGCCAACCTCCCAATGATTGCAAAAATCATGGAGAAGGTAGTAAACAGACAACTATCCAAATTCCTAGAAGAGAATGACATTCTAACCTCCAATCAATTCGGATTTCGAAAGTCACTGAACACTGAATCTCTACTAGCCTCGCTTTCTGATAACATCCTCATCAACCTGGAAAATGGTCAACCTTTCCTTCTCGTCTTACTGGACCTCTCCTCAGCGTTCGACACTGTGAACCATACCTGCCTGATTCAGCGTCTAGCAGATATTGGTATAACAGGTTCAGCGCTCAACTGGTTCAAATCTTTCCTTGAAAACAGGCAATACAAGGTTAGGATTAACAACAAAGAATCACTCCCTATCAGATCAAAGCTGGGGGTACCTCAAGGATCATCCCTTTCACCTACACTATTCAATATTTATCTCCTTCCACTCTGCCATCTACTATCTAACCTCAAGCTAACACACTTCCTATACGCGGATGACATTCAGATCCTCATCCCGATAATGGAATCCCTCCACAAAATGTGGTCTTACTGGAACAGCTGCCTTTCGGCAATCAAAAACATGCTAACAAGCCTCAACCTCGTGCTAAATACTAGCAAAACTGAAATCCTCATAATAGCTCCAGACAAGTGCTCTCTATTCAACCCAACTAGTTCCACCCAACTCTCCTTCACATCAATCGACCACACGCCACAAGTAAGGGATCTTGGTGTACTGCTGGACAACCAACTCAACTTCACCAAGTTCATAAACAATACTACCAAAGACTGCTTCTTCAAATTGCAAGTCTTAAAAAAATTAAAACCTCTTCTACACTTCCGAGACTTCCGCTTGGTACTACAATCTATCATCCTCCCTAAACTGGACTATTGCAACTCACTCCTCCTGGTCCTGCCAGCCAACACCATCAAGCCACTTCAGATGGTCCAGAACGCGACGGCCAGAATTCTCACTAACACCAAAAAATGGGATCACATCACCCCTATCCTCCAAAATCTTCACTGGCTGCCCATAAAATTTAGGATACAATTTAAATCCCTCATGATGATTCACAAGGCTCTTCACAACATCTCCCCCCTCAACCTATCCTTCCAACTACAGCAACACATCTCCAATAGACCAATCAGAAGTGCATACCAGAACATGCTTCACACCCAGCCAACAAAAACCTCATTGAGGAAACGAGCTCTGTCCACTGCAGGTCCCCATCTTTGGAACCTGCTCCCACCGGACCTCCGCCAAGAACCGTGCCTTCTGACATTCAAAAAGAAGCTAAAGACTTGGCTATTCACTCAAGCTTTCCCTGAGAGCTAAAATCTGGTGAAGCGACAGACGATATACCTACCTCTGTACATATGTTCCTGATTTATGGTTCCCAGTTACATGTAATTGAGTTTATGAAAGTTCTCTTTAATAGTTTTCCTGTATACTTGTGTTAATGTATTCTGCCTTGAGGTGACTGTTTTAATGTATTTCCGCCCTGGAGGCGACTGTTCAGTTCCTTGTAAACCGGTGCGATATGTATTCTTTAAAGGAACATCGGTATATAAAAATTAAAAGTAAAGTAAAGTAAAATAAATGTGCTTTGTGCTCAACCAGACTTTTTGTCCCGAGAGGAACACTGGAGCAGCACGACGGTGGGCGTCTGTAACCTTCTTGGCTTGGTCAGCCACTTGACAGAGCCATCGTCTAACCTGGTCCCAGAGACTATGAATGATCTGGGCCATGGCTTGTGCAGCAGGAGATGGAACCTGTAGTGGAACTGGAATAGGCATATGGGCCTGCTGCCCGAAGACCACGGCAAACGGAGAGGTGCCAGTGGCCGTGGCCACGAGGGTATTGTGGGAAAATTCTGCCCACGGGAGGAGGTTAGCCCAGTTACCCTGCTGGTCATTTACATACGCCCGAAGGAAGGTCTTCAGGGAGCAGTTCGTCCGCTCTGACTGACCGTTAGCTTGAAGGTGGAAGGCGGACGTTAGGTTCAAGGTGATGTTGAACTTCTTGCAGAGGGATCTCCAGTATTTTGCGGCGAACTGCGGACCATGGTCAGAGACTATCTCCTGAGGGAGCCCTTGGAGATGGAAGACTGGGTCAGGAACAGTCGGGCAAGTTTGGGAGCCAAGGGTAGGCTAGGCAGAGGTACGAAGTGGGCCAGGAGACAGAGCACACTAGGAGACAGAGGCTAGCTGGAGCTTCTCCAGTACCAGCCCACATTCCCTGCAGGTTGAGCCCTTGGGTGCCAGGGCCGGCTGGTCTTAGATGGGTCTCTGGGGGTCTCCGGGAGAGATGAGGTAGCGGTGTGCCCAGGATCCATGGTGGGGCCTGGTATATGGTGAGCAGGCGAACTAGACAGGAACTCGGGACACCGGAAGCCTTGGGAGCATGGAAGAAGCGGGAGGCTTCCCGGTCAGGATAGGCGAAGCCTAAGGGTCTAGGCCCCGACAGGCCACAAGCAGCACCAAGATGGGCCGAGCTGACGGTACGTGAGGCAAAGAGAGTGTCCGAGTGGGGCGCAAGGGTCAAAGCCAGGGTATCAGTCCAAGAAGTGTTCAGCCAGGCAAAGGTCAAGTTCCATGAGGTCAAGCCAAGCGTTGTCGAGTCAAAGCCAAAGGTTAGAGATCCAGGTAGTCAAGAAAGCAGGAGACTAGGAACAGGACTAAGACGCAGTAGCGAGAGCGAGAGCAAGTTCCAGGGAGTCAAGCCAAGCGTAGTCGAGTCAAAGCCAAAGGTCACAGTTCCAGGAAGTCAAGCCAAGAATAGTCCAGATGAAGCCAAAGGTCAGAGATCTGGGTAGTCAAGCTAGCAGGAGACTAGGAACAAGAATGGACTCAGGACGCAGGAGCGAGAGCGAGGTGAGCAGGCCTGGGCACGAGCCTAGCACGGACAGGACGCGCAACAGTTAGATGCCTGGTCCACCTTAATTCCCCTTGAAAGAGAGAGCACTCTGTGGGCGGGGCCCAGCAAGGGAGGAATAAGAGTTGGGACCCAGGTTGGAGAGTCAGACCAGGCCTGGGTATCAAGGAGGAAGGCAGCTCCTGCAGAATAAAGCTGTCCACCACTGAGCTTAAGGAAGGTGTGAGTACTGAGGGAAGCATTACTAAACTGTGAGTAATGAAAATGCACTGTTCTGAAGATACTAATGTTTGTTTGCTGAAATTACCCAAATAAAGATAGAAGTGCTTTTAATAGGTTGGAGTCAGAATATGTTTGTACCTCCAAGCATGAGGGATCACTGCTCGGTACCACATACATATATAGACCTCAAATGGGGGAGTATTCTAGAAAATAATATAAGAAACACCTTCCAAATTAACCATAATGGCATCTAATATCATGGAATGACTGTTCTATTCTGGAGAAATCTTTCAAGTTGATCTGGATCATAGGAAATAAACATCTCCTATTTTAATGGAGCTGGTTTCCTGTATCGATGCTTTATCTTCTATCAGGGGTGCTGTGGTCTGGGTTCAAGTCCAGACGGGGAGGAAGATTTCTCTTCAAGGGCCCCTGGCACTGTCCACCATGATCCCCGTGACCACTTCACAGTTTATATCAAGGACTTAAGTACAAAAACTTGTAGACTAATCTATATGGAATAGCAGAGGACCAATAAGAGAAGGAAATAAAATTGAATTGGATAAGGAGTGATATTCTGCACATGGTCAAGCTTGTACAGTTAACAGCTGGGAAATAGCTAGAGCAGTATAGACGGGAATACCTGAGTAAGCTGTCATCATTTACTGCATTACTGTAGTAACTGTGCCACACGGTATGACCCAGAGAACTGTGAAACCATGTATTTTGAGCTTTAATGATAGTGTCCCACAAAGAATGTTGCAAGCAAGTTCCAGAAAAAATGTGTCAGACTGGATTTTGGTGTGTGACACAATATGTGTGTGCATCTGCACTGAAGACTCTGAAAGAAGGTGGCTTGGAGGGGCTATCCAGGACTGTAAATGCCTCATTGGAGGAGGGTCAGTTTTTAGAGTGTTTAAAGAGATCTGTGGTTAGACCGATATTGAAGAAACCCCAGCTAGATCCAACTAAATGTGAAAGCTATAGACCTATTTCTAATTTGCCCTTTCTTACCAAGATCATTGAAAAAGTAGTATTGACTCAATTATCCGGTCATGTGGAATGTACAGGTGGTTTCTCTGATATGCAACCAGGTTTTAAGCATGGGTACAACATAGAATCAGTTCTTTTTTATTTGCCTGATGATGTTTTATGTCGTTATTATGCAGAACAGGCAATTTTCTGATTCTACTGGATCTTTCTAGTGCGTTTGACTTGGTGGAGCATCTTCATCTTTTTGATAGATTTCAGCAAGGGGGTGAGAGGGGTAAAGTTTTGGATTGGATTGGTTCCTTCTGGGCATTTAGGATCTTATTACTACAAGTGACAGGATGTTACTTGCAGGTAATGGTGATGAGGACAGAAGTCCCATATGATTCGAGTCTCTCACGACTATTGTTCAATATTTTTTTATGAGACCATTTCCAGGAGCTGGGTGTCATCGCTTATATTTTTACTGATGACAACCAGTTCCTGGCTCCTATAGAGACAACTATAGATGATATTGTTAGGTTTATTAACCATTGCTTGACCAGAATTTCAGATTGGATGGGTACCAATAAATTAGTGTTGAATAATACCAAAACGGAAATCCTTGGAGTAGGCAGGGCTTTTGAAAGAGTAAAGTGTCCATCTGTGCAACCTGTATTAGATGGTTTTGTTATTACCATCTCTGACAAGATTAAAAGTTTGGAAATTGTTAGATTCTGGCTTTTTGATGGAGGTCTTTGTGGATCAGGATGTGCGACCTGCATATTTACTAGAGATGTGAATCGTGTGATCGATCGTCTTAACGATCGATTTTGGCTGGGGGGGGGAGGGAATCTGATCGTCGTGGTTTTGTTTTTTTAAAAATCGTTTAAATCGTAAATCGGGGGAGGGCGGGAAAACCGGCACACTAAAACAACCCTAAAACCCACCCCGACCCTTTAAAATAAATCCCCCACCCTCCCGAACCCCTCCAAAATGTTTTAAATTACCTGGGGTCCAGTGGGGGAGGGGTCCCGGTGTGATCTTCCACTCTCGGGCCACGGCTGCGTTAATAGAAATGGCGCCGGCGCTACCTTATGACAGGGCAAAGGTAGCGCCGGCACCATTTCTATTAACGCAGCCGTGGTCCGAGAGTGGAAGATCACACCGGGACCCCTCCCCCACTGGACCCCAGGTAATTTAAAACATTTTGGGGGGGTTCGGGAGGGTGGGGGATTTATTTTAAAGGGTCGGGGTGGGTTTTAGGGTTGTTTTAGTGTGCCGGTTTTCCCGCCCTCCCCCTTCCCCTCCCCCTCCCCCGATTTACGATTTTTGACGATAAATCGGGGGAATTCCTATTGTATCACGCCTCTAACGATTTTTGATGATTTAAAATATATCGGACGATATTTTAAATCATCAAAAAACGATTCACATCCCTAATATTTACAACTGAAGCTAGTGAGATAACTGAGGCCGTTTTTGGACTCCTAAGCATTAAAGACGGTGGTGGCTGCTTTGACCATGTGAGTCCTGGACTAATTGTATTGCTTTGTTTGTGTCTGAGTTATGATTAAGCAAGTTCAGGTGATCCAAAATAGTGCTGCTAGACTGGTGTGTGGAAAAATAGTTATGAGGAGGCCTCCTCTTTGCTAGTTTCTATGAACTGATTAGCAATAGCTGAGAAAATGAAATTTAAAATATTAAAAGTGGTATATTTGTTGTATGAGAGGCAATGGCCCAAATTATGTTTTTGATAGGCTGGGCTGGTATAAGCCTGGGCTGCCCCTTTGGTCATCACAGTGTCATCAGATGGCAGCTTTTAAAGTTCATAAGTTTTGATTTCAGCATTATGCCATGTGAGCTTTTTTTTTACGTATAGCACCACAGCTGTGGAACAGGCTTCCAGGGCAGTGAGAGGAAAACTGAAGAATCAAAATTGCCAGAAACAGGACAAGGCCTATTTGTTTCCGAGTCCATTGTAAGGTGGGGGTTCTTGTTCTGTCCAGACGTAGTGCAGGCTGAGTTTGTATAATATTTAGTGTGAAATAGCCTATGAGGCTCTCTAATAATTTTAGTTATGTGGGGGAGTGAGTAGGGAGATGGCAGCAATGATGGTATTAGGTTTGTGTTATTTTTATTGTATTTTATATTATGAGTGTAAGCCACTTTGGTATTTTTGCTGATTGGGCAGTTTATAAATTTTGCAAGTAAACAAACAGAAAAGTCTGTAAGAAGCAAACCTGGAGATGAGATGTGAAGCCTTGAGCTCCCACATCCATGAGAGTTTCCCATCAATGAAGACATGGAAAAGTGAGGAAAAGGAGACCCTCCTAACACACACACTTTAAGGATAAGGTGAGTCCCGATTGTATGGTCCCTCTTGAACAGAAAGGATTCATTGGTTAGTAACTTCTAAGAGAGGGACAAATATCAGACCAGTTTTGGAACCACAGCTTTTGAAGTCACTAGTGCAAATCAGTGCCTTCACCCGCCATCCACTACGCCAACTGACATGTTGAAGAGCCCCAAGACTGCTCAGGATAATGCCCCTCAATAACCAGTTACATTATTATATTTCCTGTGGTAGCTTTGTAGCAGACTCTGTCATGGGCATTCTTTACAATTATTCTGCATGTTTTACAGTGTAAAATAAGTTGGAATATCACCATCTAAACCAGGGGTCAGGAACCTTTTTGGCTGAGAGAGCCATAAACGCCACATATTTTAAAATGTAATTCCATGAGAGCCATACAATGGGGCGGATTTTCAGACTCCGCGAATAGGCCTACTTTTGTTTGCGCTCCAGGCGCAAACAAAAGTACGCTGGATTTTAGCAGATACGCGCGGAGCCGCGCGTATCTGCTAAAAACCTGGATCAGCGCGCGCAAAGCTATCGATTTTGTATAGCCGGCGTGCGCCCTCCCCTCACCTTCCCCTCCCTTCCTCTACCTAACCCATCCGCCCGGCCCTGTCTACACCCCCCCCTTACCTTTCTCCGGGGATTTACGCCTCCCGGAGGGAGAAGTAAATCCCCGCGCGCGAGCGGGCCTCCTGCGCGCCGGGCCGCGACCTGGGGGCGGGTACGGAGGGCGCGGCCACGCCCCCGTACCCGCCCCCAAAACGTGCCGACATGCCCCCGAAACACCGCGACGACCGGGCCCGCCCCCTGACACGCCCCCGACACGCCCCCCTCGGAGAACCCCGGGACTTACGCGAGTCCCGGGGCTCTGCGCGCGCCGGGAGGCCTATGTAAAATAGGCCCACCGGCGAGCAGGGCTCTGAAAATCCGCCCCAATATGTTTAAAACTAAATACAAGTAAATGTGTGCATTTTATGTAAGATCACACTTTTAAAGTACAATAAGTCTCTGAAAATATTACACCAGGCCTTAAGACACCAATACATCTCCTATTAGGAAAACGGACCAAGTCAGGCTGCTATAGAGTCCTACACAGAAACTACACGCCAGCAGAAAACCTCACCTGAATCACGTGCTGTCCCTCACCTAACATAGAATAAAGAGACCAAAACGCATAACAAGAAGCATGCAGAAAAAACTGAATTAGAAACTGCAACAAGCCAGAGTCTCTGTATGCAGTGTAACAAAGGAAAAAAGAAACATCACCCATCCTTATAAAACAAATCAAGAAATATAAAATCATCAGCAGTAAAACTGTACTAACAAAAAGAACATATTTCGAAACAGCTGATGAGTGGAATATCCAATAATTAACAACTCATATAAAACATTTCCAAATACCAACAAAATATTTCAAAATAGCAGACACAAAGTCCCAGTAATGAAAAATAATAAGGATACAAACATTTTTTTGCTCTGCATACCTGGGAACGTTTGATATCCAGGTGTCCTGAGATTGTTCTGAATTAGCAGGAGGTGGGGTGGTTTGCTTGGAACTTTCTCCTCTCTCTCAGTCACATACCAGCGCTCTCTCTCACATTGGCTCTCAATGACACACCTATACACACATGCTCTCAGTACTCACATATACACATGCTTTTTCTCTCTCACTTATATAGGCTCTTAATTACACATTTACACACATGCTGTCTATCTTTTCACGCTTACACACACACACACAGGCTTTCAATCACATAAATACATGCTGTCTTTTTCTCTCACACCCAGACTCTCATTCACATACTTACAAACATGTCCTCTCTTTCTCTCATTTACACACAGCTCTCAATCACATACTCACATGCTCCCTCACCTAAATCAGCTCTCAATCGCACACAGACACACATGATTTCTCTCTAATTTAAACACAGGCTCTCAATCACATACTCACATGCTCCATCACCTAAACCAGCTCTCAATCACACACAGACACACATGATCTCTCTTACTTATACACACAGGCTCTTAATCATACATACACATGATTTCTCTCACACACAAAGGATGTCAATCACACACACATACTCTTTCACACAAACAGGTTTTCAATCACAAACTTACACATACAGGTTCCCAATGGTAAACTTACATTCATGCTCTCTCTCTCTCACAGGCAGGCTCTCAATCACAGACATACTCTCTTTCACATGTACAGGCTCTCAATCATTCACATACATGCAATCTCTCACACACACACGCGCGCATAGCCCCCCCCCGCGGCCCGAAAGAGGAAGTGGAGAGTATCGGGTGCCTGCGCAGCAAGAAGAGGCCACGCTAGTGCGCTCGGCATCGGCCCGAAGAAAAGAAGACTGCAGCGCGGCTCGGAGGAAAATGAAGAGCTTCAACCGCGGCCGATGGGACTCCGCCTCCGCGAGGGCTGAAAATGAAGAGGTTAGCGTTGGGAGGAGGCTGCTGCTGCTGCCGCGAGCAAGCTGTGTTTGCTCGCTCATTCACTCTCTCTCCCCCACCCCCACCCCGGGAACTCGCGGCAGCAGCAGCCTCCTCCCAACGCTAACCTCTTCATTTTCAGCCCTCGCGGAGGCAGAGTCCCATCGGCCGCGGTTGAAGCTCTTCATTTTCCTCCGAGCCGCGCTGCAGTCTTCTTTTCTTCGGGCCGATGCCGAGCGCACTAGCGTGGCCTCTTCTTGCCGCGCAGGCACCCGATACTCTCCACTTCCTCTTCCGGGCCGCGGGGGGGGGGGGGGGGGCAGGAAGAAGAGAGCACGCAGGTGCCGCTAACTCCAGCTGTCCTGCTGCGTTCCGCCCGGGCTGACAGCATTTTAAGCCCGGGCGGAGGAGGACCGGGGAGCAGCTGGGTCAGCGGGAAAGTGTGGGGACACTTGTCTGCGAGCCAGATGCAGCCCTCAAAAGAGCCATATCTGGCTCGTGAGCCATGGGTTCCCGACCCCTGATCTAAACAGTGGAACACTCACCTATGAAAGGAAAGTATTTTTTTCTCAGAATCAGTTAATGGAAACCATATTATTAAGGCTAGCTAACTATTTAGATGCAATAATGACAAATCCTCTTTCCCCCACTGGTCATACAGAAAGGCATGGCTTAATGGGGAAGAATCAACATGGTTTTAGCATGGGGAAGTCTTGTTTGCCAATCTTTTACATTTTTTGAAGGAGTAAAACGTGGATAATGGTGAACTGGTTGATGTACTGTACTTGGATTTTCAGAAGGCATTTACAGTTTCCATGAGAAACTGCTCAGGAAATTACAAAGACATGGCATAAGAGGAAGCATCATATTGTGGATTGGTAACTGATTAAAAGACAGGAAGTGGAGGGTAAGGCAAATCAGGGCTTCCCAAACTGTGGGTCAGGACCTCACGTGGGATTCACAGACCCTTAACTGAGGTCACAATTGCCTCAATGACAGCGCTCTTCAAATGTGGAAGTCAGTGCAGGGCCTGTGAGCCAGCACACACTCACATGAGTTTCTATGATAACAGGAAGCCAAGCATGAGGAGGGGTCGGGGCTGTTGCAAAGGCTTGAGAGCCTGCAGTGGCTCGGAGACACCGTGCTGACTCTCACTACTAACACTGCAGATCACAGATGGGACCAGGTATGAGGGGAGTAAACGGTTCAGTGCATGAGCCAGTGGAGATTACCACCGCTCCCACCACTGAACCTAACCAAGAGAAAAACATTGCCCCTGTCATCAGCCTGCCTTATCTTATTTCCAGTCATCAGCTACTTTCCAAAGCAGAATGTTGCCGTTGACCCTGGCCAAGGGATTTTTTGGAAAAGGGGCTATTTGAAGGGAGGGATCAGATACAGGAGGGGTTTGAAGATTGGATCAGGATAGATGGGGAATAACAGAAGACTGACTGGAAGATGTAAGCCTGACCACAAAGCTGGAGTGAGAAGAAATGGAAGATAAGAGAGAGGAGGGAATGATGAATAGGGTGAGAGGGAAAAAATGAAAGAGATCAATTGGGTATTAGAAGGGCTTGGGGTGAGAGAATGAATTGTGGGGATACGAAAAAGGCTGGATGGGGTGAAAGAGAGGAGATAGGGTTGAGAGATAATAGTAGCTGTGGGATGTAAGAGGGGGTCCTTTAGAGGAGAGGAGATTAAGAGCAGAGGTCTTCTGGAGGGGTGGAGGTTGCAAGAGGGGATCAGTTGGAGTATGGGGAAGGTGAGAGTGGACAGATTTTTGGAGAGGACCACAACCCTGCCAGTTTGTTTTGGTTGACCTCTGGCTCATGTGAATTTTCAAGTTTTAAAATTGAGTTACATTGGCTAAACGTTTGGGAAGTCCTGGACTCAATGGTAAGTTTTTGAAATAGAAAAAGGTTGTTAGTGGAGTACCATAGGGATCGGTACTGGGACCGGAGCTGTTTAGCATATTCATAAATGATCTGGAAAAGGGAACGAGAGTAAGCTGATCACATTTGCAGATGACACAAAATTATTCAAATTATTAAAACCACAGCAGAATGCGAGGGACTGCAGAAGGATCTCGTGAGAGTAGAAGACTGCGCAACTCAATGGCAGATGAAATTTAATGTGGAAAAGTTCAAAGTGATGTACACTGGGAAAAATAACACCAACTACAATTATGCAATGTTGGGGGTCTGAAATGGGAGGCATCAGCCAGGAAAAGGACATTAGAGTCTTATGGACAAAACTTTGAAATCCTCTGCTCTGTGTGCGACTACAGTCAAAAAAGCAAATAGTTACTAGGAATGAACTGAAAAGGAATGGAGAAGTAAACTGAAAATATCATATTGCTTCTATATCAGGGGTGGCCAGCTCCGGTCCTCGAAAGCCACAAACAGGTCAGGTTTTCAAGATATCCACCATGAATATGGATGAGGTAGATTTTCATACAATGAAGGCAGAGCATGCACATATATCTCGTGCATATTCATTATGGATATCCTGAAAACCTGGCTTGTTTGTGGATCTCCTTATATTGATCCATCAAAAATAAAGGGAAACCAAATACATAAATCACAAAACAAGGGCTTTACTATGAAGGTGTCAGCACGCCAGATGGCGTGTTCAACAGAGTTTGAACTGTCCAATCTTTTTTATCATCCACCTTGTGTTTGAGTGAATAAAGTGTTGTGAACAAAGTCAAAATTATCTTCACAAACGAAACATTCGATTAATTAATTGTTGAAATCCTGATGATGAAATTTCAAAGGAAACCCGACATGGCCGATGTTTCGCTTGAAAAAGCTTCATCAGGTGTTGCGCCGGCTGGCCGCCACACTCCGCAGCCAGCCCTACTCACCCCTCGCCCCACAGACGCGACCCAAGGAGGCCGCCACCCTCCTTTGCAGAAATCCGACGCCAGTGCGCCTTCTCCCATGTGATCCCTTAGGCACGCATGCATGGCTCGCTCCTACCTTTAAAGGGGCCATGGCCGGAAACTCACCCGCGGCCCCATCTGATGACATCAGCAGAAGGCCCTATATAAGAGCAGCTCAGCCCTCCCAGAATCGCCTCAGCAATGGCTCAGCTCCACGTGGATAGTGTGTTGCTCCTGCTTCAGTTCCTAAGCTAGGTCTGCTTCAGTTACTGATCCAGCTCCCGCTTCAGTTCTTGATCCAACTCCTGCTCCAGCTCCCCTTCTGCTCATCGGACTGCTCCTCTGACTTGACTTCGGCTTTGTCTCCTGGATTCCCTGCTTGCTGCCAGCTCCAACCTTGGCTAATCTCCTGGATTCCTCTGCTCGCTGCCTGCCCTGACTCTGGCCCGTCCGACTCTGCATTTGCCTAACATTCGCCTGGAACCTTCGCACAGAGACCAGTGCCTAAGTCCAGCCGGCCCTGGCACTCAAGAACTCAATCCATGGAGAATGAGGGCTGGTAGTGGTGAAGATCCGGTAGGGTCTCCACATCATCTCGGGCCGCCTGCCAACAGTGGGGACCTACAGCGGGCTCTGCCCCCTGTAGGTAGCATCAATCCCACCTTGGCCCAAGGGTCCACATCGCAAAACAGGGGTCACATCAGTAAATGGTTTAACCCAGAAAAATATCAATGTTCAGTGTCACCATTTGAATAATAAAATTTTTTTAGAAATTTTCAATACTTATCTGCACAGCCCAACAAACGAGTACCATAAAGTTGGACCCAAATGGTCTCAGCGTCTTTCCAAATGAGAGGAAACTGGAAGGAAGTTGGCATTGCCTAAATATATGCATGATGTGAAGTAGAACCATATGAGGACCTGAAAGAAAACTCATGTTCATATTACACAATGGATAATTGACGACATTGAGGCTTGAGATGCTGTCAGGAGGAGTAGATATGATCTTATACGTTCAATAGACTTTAGCATTATTTATATATTAAAAACTGGGACAATGCTGGCAGTGTCCAGGTTAAGAGATGAAAGAAACACCATGGTTTTTAAAACAAAGTCATTTTAGAGGGATCACGTGATGCCGCGTGAGTGATCGGACGTGTGCCTGATCTCTCCAGGGACCCCCCTCCAATTTATCCCGACGAAAACACGTTCTAACGCTTCTGATCGCCCCTACTTTGCTCGCACCAATTGGTTCAAGATTCCAGGCATCACTTGGGCTAACAGAGATCGGCGTCTTCAGTGAGATGGCGGTGAAAACAAGCAAAAAGAAAAAGAAAAACTGAAAGGCCCCGACACCAAGATGGCCGACGCGGTGGAGATGCACCAAGCACCGGAACCTCCAGATTCAGCCGGCGCCGACTTAGCAGCCACAGTCATACCTGCTTTGGAGGGGCGATTTTCACGCTCTCCTCTCAAATCACCGGGATCAGCTCACAACTCTCCGACATACACACTCAGATACAAGCTGCGTAACAGAGAATATCAGCAGCAGAAGACAAAATGGAAGCGCAGGACTGGGATTTGCAGGACCTTAATAAAGCGCACGAGGGTAATTCAAAGTAAGCTGGAGGACCTAGAAAACAGGTCGCGTCGCAACTATTTACGGCTGATAGGGATCCCTGAAAGTCTACCGGACGCTGAGCTCGGCACCCGGCTGGAGTCTTGGCTAAACCAGGCACTTAAATTGGGGAACCAGCATGGTGCCTTATACATAGAGCGGGCTCACAGGCTGGGACCTCCACCGACAGGGAGGTTCCTGAATCACAGACCCAGAGTGGTCATTTTCAAAGTACTTAATTTTGCTCACAAAGTGCAAATCTTGTGGGCCTATCGCCAAACGCCTGACCTAACCTTTGATGGGGCCAAAGTGCTGCTGTTCCAGGATTACTCGGCTTCAGTGGCAGCACTCAGGAAGGCTTTTGCACTAGCATGTTCCCAACTGGCAAACTTAAAAATACATGCCACTCTGCTCTTCCCAGCCAAACTTCATCTCACATACTATGGGCAGACGCATATCTTCACGGAGGCGTCGGCGACAAATGCCTTTATTCAGGGTTTACCCTCAGGCCCAAAGGACTGATGGGACTGTTTCACACTGAAATCACACTGGATGCCTGGATTTATCCTTGGGGCAGAGATTCCACATTGATTTCCCATTAATGCTCCTAGCGTGGATCACAGTTGGGTGATACTTTTTGGTTGTTCTTTCTTGTTTGTGAGGGGGGTCCTCACAGTTCAAGTGATCCTGAACTATTAGGTGTGATGGGGGTTACGGGAGTCTGCCTTTGGCTCATCTATTGTGACTTCCTACACCTTCAGGGGGGATATACAGAGGAATTTGCACCGAAGGGGACAGAGAACTATACGATGTTGTTTTCTCATATTGATGTTTTCACAGTTAATGTCATGTTTCTTGTTACCATGAAGAGCACCTTTATGGGTGGCGGTCTATGCTGGGGGACCGTCACCCATCTCAGTTTGTATATCAGATTAGGGGATGATGAAAGTCCATATTTTGTGAAAGGATAAATAATATAAGATACTGTACTTGGAATGTCTGTGGTATAGGCTCTGTGACAAAGCACTATAAGATATTTCAAGCTTTACGGAGATACAAGGTGAACATAGCCATGCTGCAGGAGACTAGACTTACTGACTCATAACATGAGAAGCTGTCTAAACAATGGGTGGGGAAATCCTTTTACGCATCTGCCAATTCCCGCAAGGCAGGCGTGGCTATACTTCTCCATAAAACACTTCCTTTTCAATTGCATCGTTCCGTGACAGATCCGGAGGGGAGATATCTGTTCTTGGAAATAGAGATATATGGGACACGCATGCTCCTGGGTAATATCTATTCCCCCAACACATATTCCCAAGTCTTTTATGACAAAGTAATCCACATTCTGCAGGAGTATTCCCATCTCCCACTTATAATTGGGGGAGATTTTAATGCGGTCATAGACTCCACCATGGACAGGCAGCCATTGAGACAGGCCCCTCAACCGTACTCCGTAAGAGGCCTCCCCTTTTTGTGTAAACATTTAGACCTTACGGATGTCTGGAGGCTACTCCATCCAACAAAACATAATTTCACTCACATTTTCCGTGCCCATGGGACTCAATCTCGTATTGACTACCTTCTGGCCAGGTCTTTATCTTTCTCTAAGGTTATGGGCTCGGAAATAGGTCCTCTGGCAATATCAGATCATGCGCCTGTTTGGGCGGACTTTAAGGGCTTGCATAGCATGAGAGGGCAAAAGCGTTGGAGATTCCCGGCTAAGCTCTATTATGATGAAGGGTTTAAATCTTTCATAAGGGATAAATAGAAGGAATATGCTCACTTTAATCAACAACACCAGGGGAATCCCATTCTTTATTGGGATACTGCTAAAGCGGTTCTTAGGGGCGAAGTTATAGCCTATATGGCCAAGAAAAATAAAGAATTATCAGCTAATATAATCAGATTAGAAAAGCAATTACAAAAGGCCAAGGCACATTTGAATTCCAATCCTACTACGGAGAATCACACAAAATTCTTCGCCCTCCAAAGCACATTACATGATTATATTCAACAGAAAACACAGGCTTTTTCACTTTGGTAACAAAGCGGGGAAGTTGCTAGTGGGTCTAGTTAAATCTTGGGAAGGTAGATCCTACGTTAAAGGGCTAAGGGATCTTAAGGGTCAACTCAAAATTGACACAAAGGATATTGGGTAGATTTTTACGGACTGTTATCAACAGCTTTATTCAGCAGATCCTAGCAATGGCCCAGAACTGAAAACCTATCTAGCTAAACTAAAATTACCCCAAATATCGGCAGAGGATTTAGCTTGCCTAAATGCTCCCATGGGAAAAATAGAACTGGAATTGGCAATTAAATGTTCTAGCCTAGGCAAATCCCCGGGACCTGATGGCATCACGAATGAGATGTACAAAGTGCTATCTGATTTAATAAGCCCCCCTATCCAAAGGATCTACGACTCACTATCTTCGGAAGATTGTCCGGGCTGGTCAGCAAACAGAGCCACCATTGTGGTTCTCCCAAAACCAGGCCGAAATCCTGAGCTGCCGGGCTCCTACAGGCCCATCGCACTTATTAACTGTGACCTAAAATTGATGGCCAAGGTCATGGCTGATCGGCTGGCAGCTTTTATTGCTAAACTAATCTCTCCCTCCCAGGTGGGATTTGTCAGGGGCAGGCAAGCCGTAACCAATGTCCGCAGAGTTCTGGCCTCCATAGCCTTTTCACAAACAATGAAATTGGACTCACTCCTTGTAAGTTTTGATGCCAAAAAGGCCTTTGATCGGGTAAATTGGATATTTCTTTTTGAAACTCTGAATCACTACGGCTTTCAAGGCCCTTTTCTTTCATTTCTTAAGACAATTTACACCAATTCACAGGCTAATATCTGGGTGAATAGGGAACTCTCACAAGTTTTTACTTTGGCTAGGGGTACCAGACATGGGTGACCTTTATCCCCTCTGTTTGTTCTTTCTTTGGACTCGTTGTTACGAACTTTGGAGGAAACCCAGATCGTAGCAGGGATCCAAATGGGGCTAGTGGTGTTTAAATCAGCAGCCTTTGCAGATGACCTTCTACTGCACCTGACAAATCCCACACAATCCCTCCCAGCTGCTCTACAGGTAATTTCAGAGTATGGCTTACATGCAGGTCTTAAATTAAATCTTGAAAAATCAGAGGCTATGGTGATAGGAAGGGCTGACACTATTCCCTGGCATGGAGAGTTTCACTTGAAATGGGCATCCGATCGAATTAAATATTTAGGGGTCTGGGTACCTAAGTGCATGGATGATTTGTATGCTTTCAATGTGCCACAGTTACAACAGAAAACGGAAAGATCGATATCTGCATGGATGCACCTCCTTCTCTCACTTATAGGACGCATACACTTACTGAAAATGACTGTGTTGCCCCACTGGCTGTATTTTCTCAGCATCCTCCCACTCCTCACGCAAACTACCCTGGCTAAATTCCAGAGAGTGGTGACTAAATTTCTATGGCGTGGGAAAAAAACGCGGTTGGTGTTGCAAATACTGATGAGACCGACGTCAGTAGGAGGATTCGGCCTCCCTGACTTGAAACTCTACAATCATACGATCAATCTGAGGCACATTGGCGACTCGATTCTAGGCACTTCCCACTTCTCTGACACTATTTTTGAATCGCAATTACTCTCTCCTATTTCGCCACAGTACGCCTTACATGTGGCGACTGCATCTATCTCGACAACCATCAGCTCGGGACTTTTACTGCGACCACTATGGCAGACATGGAAGTGGCTCATGCAAAAGGCGTCGTTACCGGCTGGTGCATCACCGTTCCTCCTGCTTTGCGGCAATCCAACTTTCACAGTGGGCTCTGGAGCCTCCCAATTCCGTACCTGGGAGCAGTTAAAACTTACCTGTATTGGCCAAATGATACATGCGGATGGGACATTCCTTGACTTTCCTGGGCTCTGCATCCTCTATGGGATCTCGTCCGGAGACGTTTATCAATATTTCCAAGCTTGGCATTATGTGAGATCACTGGGTCAATCCAACTTCTCGGACACTAAGTGGCAATTTCTGCGCATGTGGTTTGATCCTGATAATCCTCAGAAACACTGTCTCATATTTTTACAGACAGCTGGAAAACACTTACAAACAATGGTTCCTGGAGGTGGTGCGACTTAAATGGCAATTGGAACTTGTGCAACCCATAGCTGTTTCAGTGTTGAAATCTGCCTTTGCCATAACGAAAAAGATAACCAGCAATATGCTTCTGAGGAAGACCCACTATAAAATTATTTACAGGATGTATATTTCTCCACACCAAGCATATAAAGCAGGGTTCGCCACTATGGACGCCTGCATAAAGTGTGGCTCGGCGGGAGCACATTTGGGTCATTCTTTTTGGAGTTGCCCAGTAGTGCAAAACTTTTGGAAGAAAGTCTTCCGCTTCATAAATAATACTTTGGGACTAAAGATTCTACTTTCCCCACTGGTGGCACTCTTCGGGATCTTCCGCGACCATTTCAGGGGAAGAAGGGACATAGTATTTGGATTACAAAAGTTTGCTCATTGGCCTGTAAAGCCATCCTTACGGTATGGAGGAAACCGGAGGGGGCATCCTTATCATGTTGGCGCTCGTCTATCATACAACTGCTAACGATGGAAACCTTGGCTTCTAGCCACTTATCGATACCGACCAGGAGGGCTATCAATGCAGTCCGGATGCCGTTTATTCTCACCTTGCCACAGAACTCGAAAAGTTTCTTTCTTTTTTTTTTTTTATTCTTTATTTGTCTGCTTTTCAGTTTACAAAAATTCATTATTTTTGCAATACAGAAAATGGAACAACCAATTATAATATTAGAAGGAAAACAAAAAAATTAAATAAAACTAGATGAAACTAAATCCTATCACATTACTTCACCATCTTTTGTTATCGAAATATTTCCATTTACCCAAAAATCAATATCATTAATGGGACAACTCCATGGAATTTAAAGAGAGAATTACAGGAAATAAAATATTCAAAAGGAAAATGGCCTTTACACTCTATGCAGCAAACAAAAAAAAATAAATCATACATTTGTGGGAGTCGATGTGGCTGGCTTTCTCAAATCAATAAAGGATTTTAACTGTTCAGGAGAAAAAAGAATAAAGGTATCTACTCCTTTCTTGAGCACGCATTTACACGGAAACTTTAACATAAAAGAAAAACCTAAGGCAATCACTTCCTGACGTAGGGCTAAAAGCCTCTACGTCTTATTTGTGTAGCAGCAGCCAAGTCAGGGTAGATTTTTACATTAGCATTCATATATGAAACTGGAAAAGAACCAAAATATTTTCTCATAACCAGTTGTAAATCTGTTAAGGAAATAAAGGAGACCAGAAGTGTTGCTCGCTCCAGTACATTAATATCTGAATTTTCTATTATTTCAGTGAGGTTCCCTTGCCAGTTCTGAGCAGTAGCTGTTGCTGCAGACTTTGGGAGGAAATAACATTTATTAATAGATGGAAGTTCTTCCTGGGATACTCCCAGTATTTCCCCCATAAATTTCTTTAAGGTGGTATATGGAGTCTCTCCGATCACTCTTGGAAAATTCAAAATACGCAAATTCAATTGCCTTGGCTTATTTTCCAGAGTCTCAATCCTCTTAGCAAGGGTATCTCTCTCTCTTACTGTGGCAGCTTTGAACTCCAAATTTCCAGACTCCTTCTCTTCCAAAACATGAACTTTATCAATAATCACATTTATCTGTTTTTGCATTTGAGAAGTAATTGTAGTACTTTGTAATATTGAATGCTCCAGTCTTGTATTAAAACCATTGAAGGTATTCACTATGCCTGCCATCATTTCCCACAAAGCGACAAGAGTTATAACCTGAGGGCGTTCAGGGACAACCAACGGGGCAAATTCGGGTACTCCTCCCGCAGGATTTTGCAGAGTTCCTCCCGAGGGTTCTTCCCCGATTACCCCTGGTCCTAGCCCGGTACCTGATATTATGTTGCCATTCGGTGTCCCTGGATTGTTTGTAGCCGCAAGTCCCATTGGAGCTGCAGTTACTGCTATTCCCTCTGCTGGCAATCCAGGAAGGTGTTCACCGATAAGCGGTCCGTGCTGCAACACTGTCTCAGCCCTCTGCGTCGGCCTTTGTCTTAGGTCTGGACTCAAGGATAACTCCTCCAAGGACAGAGACGTTCTCTCCCCGTCTAGTCCAGCGGGATCCTCGTTCCTTGGAAAGTTTGTTGCCGGACTAAGGAAGTTCGTGATTTCTTGTTGTCCCACTACTGAAGGTAAAAAGACCGAGGGGAAAACATGAATTTTCCCCTTTCTTTTCGCAGGCATTATTTAAAAAAAAAAGGTAATTTTCAGAAGCTTCAAGAATCCTGGCTTCCCGAGCCTCTCAGCGTGCAGCCATCTTAGGAGCCCCACCCTGTTGCTGGGAGGAATCCTGAAAAGTCTCTTTCTTAACCGTATAGATGTTTGAGACATGGAATCCATGGTGCTACTATACTTTCAGATGTTATAGACGACATCCTTCTCAGACTTTTCTTCTTGGGTCCCTTTCAGTGCACAGGGGTCGGGCGGGTTGGGGGAGGGATAGGAAGGGATAGGAAGGGATTCTGAGGGAGAAATGTAGGATCATAAAGTCTACAGTTGTATGATATGTAAAAGAACACATTATGTATCATATGTCGCTCTTTGTGTGTTGTTCATTTCTGTTCAAAAATAAAAAACAGATTTACCATAAAACAAAGTCATTTTATTTGCAAAGAAAATATCTCTAAAGATAGTTCACATGTTGATGACCAATGATTATACTTTATATGTGGTCTTGTTTAGACCCTCTCAACTTTGTTAATAAGGACCTTTGGCTTCTTGATTTGATGGTCACATTTATATAAAGCACAATAGATAACTATGTCTCAACAATGTGCTTAGGTGGATTAGTTTCACTGTATTGTCTTATATCTTTACTGCATGCATATAATCAGTATAATAATAAACATGTACAAACAAATGAACAGAAAACTGATTGCTACCATTCTGTCAGGTTCAACTGCTGGTGGGGCTTGAACGAGTGGCTGCTCATGGGGAGAGATTGGTGCTTTAGCCACTGGGCCAAACTCTTAGCATAGATATGGCTTAGGTGCTGGAAGAAGTGGGCCTCATGCCAGGGTCAATAACCACAACTCCAAGGACCTGAATTGGCCCTGAAAAGGGGTTGCTGGGAACAAGGAAGTATCCCAATAACTTGAAGGTTATTCATCCCTGTCTTATGAAACATGATGCTGCCTCGATGCTAACCACATTGTTATTCAGTCTTTAAAACTGCTCTGACTTATTTGCATACACTCAGGCTAGAGGTAGACCTTGCCTACCTGCATTTTACTAATCTCCAGATTAGTGGTTCTCAACCCAGTCCTCAGGACCCACTTACCCAGTCAGATTTTCAGGATAAACACAATGAGTAGGCACACAATGAAATAGATTTGCATACAGTGGAGGCAGTGCACCAAATCTATCTCATTCCTATTTATTCTGGATATCTTGGCAACCTGAATGGCTTAGGTGTGCCCCAAGGACTACGCTGAGAATCATTGCTCTAGACCATCATCTGGGCCATTTCTGAAACCAGAGACTGAGAGCTATACAAGTCCATAACCAGCTATCTGTCAGGGATCTGAATTCCACTGCATCTAGATTTCAAGGTAAACAGAACTGGGAAGTTGAAACACTTTTCAATAAGCTGCTGGTCTTTATCATCAAGAGGCAGAGGTTCTCTTAAATGGCTGTACCGTGCTACCCCAGTGGGTTTGCTGGACACCATAAATATGCAAGGCATGACATCCTAATGCCTATTACCTGTCTAAATGCTAAAGTGGCCACAGAACAGCTGACAACCGACCACCACCTCCTCAGCTGCTTTTATTTCTACAACTGGTCGCCCTGGCACATATTGGGATTCTGAAATCTACCCCTGATAGAGCTTCCTGCTAGCTCCAGTAAGTATTTCTCTTTCCTCACAACACTGTGAGTTTGGATTTTAACATAATTTATACATTGTTGGTGTGTCTGTAAGGCCCCATTAGACTCCTTACAAAGCAACGTGTCTCTGGTAAGAAAGTAATTCAAATACATCTACATGCTCAGTCTGCTAGTCCGGATAAGGGTGGAGGGTGGGGTAGGGTAGGGCAGGGGGCAGAGCTCTGAACTCTAGCTACATATGGATTAATATGGATGTACCAGCTACAACTGCTCTTTTGAGCTTTAATTCTATGTATGACATTCTGTAACTGAAAATGGTCAGTAGAAATCTATATATATCAATGTTTGACATGAACAGTGATTTCTGTCTTTAATAATGTAAAATATTTTTGTAGCAGTGCTGAGAAGGTACAGGGAAGGGCTACCAAAATGATAAGGGGAATGGAACAGCTCCCCTAAGAGGAAAGACTAAAGAGGTTAGGACTTTTCAGCTTGGAGAAGAGACGACTGAGGGGGGATATGATAGAGGTGTTTAAAATCATGAGAGGTCTAGAAAGGGTAGATGTGAATCGGTTATTTACTCTTTCGGATAGTAGAAAGACTAGGGGGCACTCCATGAAGTTAGCATGTGGCACATTTAAAACTAATCGGAGAAAATTCTTTTTCACTCAGGGGCGGATTTTCAGACTCCGCGAATAGCCTACTTTTGTTTGCGCTCCAGGCGCAAACAAAAGTACGCTGGATTTTAGTAGATACGCGCGGAGCCGCGCGTATCTGCTAAAAACCTGGATCGGCGCGTGAAAGGCTATCGATTTTGTATAGCCGGCGTGCGCCGAGCCGCGCAGCCTATCCCCGTTCCCTCCAAGGCCGCTCCGAAATCGGAGCGGCCTTGGAGGGAATCCTCTAACGCCCTCCCCTCACCTTCCCCTCCCTTCCTCTACCTAACCCACCCGCCCGGCCCTGTCTACACCCCCCCCTTACCTTTCTCCGGGGATTTACGCCTCCCGGAGGGAGAAGTAAATCCCCGCGCGCGAGTGGGCCTCCTGCGCGCCGGGCCGCGACCTGGGGGCGGGTACGGAGGGCGCGGCCACGCCCCGGACCGCCCCGGGCCGTAGCCACGCCCCGTACCCGCCCCCAAAACGCTGCCGACACGCCCCCGAAATGCCGCGACGACCGGGCCCGCCCCCGACACGCCCCCGACACGCCCCCCTCGGAGAACCCCGGGACTTACGCGAGTCCCGGGGCTCTGCTCGCGCCGGTAGGCCTATGTAAAATAGGCTCACCGGCGCGCAGGGCCCTGCTCGCCTAAATCCGCCCGGTTTTGGGTGGATTTAGGCGAGCAGGGCTCTGAAAATCCGCCCCTCAGTGCATAGTTAAGCTCTGGAATTCATTGCCAGAGGATTTGGCTACAGGAGTTAGTGTAAGTGGGTTTAAAAAAGGTTTGGATAAGTTCATAGAGGAAAAATCCATAAACTGCTATTAATTAATAAGCAATAGTAGCTTGTGATTTATTTAATGTTTGGGTACTTGCCAGATACTTGTGTCTTGGATTGGTCACTGTTGGAAACAGGATCCTGGGCTTGATGGGCTCTCGGTCTGACCCAGTATGGCATATCTTATGTTCTTATGAGTAGAAATAAGATAGCATGTGCAGTGATTTAATCACATTATGTCTTTCAGAACTTTCCAATTCAGAGCAGCAGAAATTACTGGATTGGCTTAAGATACACAAAGAACTATAAGAAGGTTTGGTTTGATGGCTCAGAAGGGTAAGTTTAACAATTATTTTGAAATAGAGAAGATAATTGCAGAACTATTAGTAAAGCAGCCCCCTCCCCTCCCAATGTATATTTTATTGGTCACCGCTTCTATACCTTCAGGAAATTAGTGATATTCTGGACACTGCCCAGCCATGGACAGTAATTGTAGTATCGATCTGTAGTATAATTTCAAGAGAGAAACAATAGCAGATGTGCATTAGAAATGTAAGGCAGAAGAGCAGGATCTTCATGAAGAAGGAAACAAGCTTTCTGAGCTGGCGTTCCACGTTTTGGGGAGTGCTGAGAAGGAGGCTTCCCAAGTCATTGCGCACATAAGGAGATGTTGGATTCTGAAACTGGTGAAAAACTGTGAAGTTCCTTTCCTTGCACAGCAAATGGAACATTGCACTACCCAGAATAGAAGAAAAACATTTTTTAAAACTTGTATTAAGAAACATTTAAGCTTGCTGCTTTCCTTAAGTACCCCTGTAAGTGTATGGTTCCCTTCACAGGGGTTTCACATTATTGACCCAGTCTGTATTTGTTTGTCTGCAACTTACCCAGTCCTGACTGGGAAGACTGTTGTGCCCCTTCGCCTCCGTGAAAGAATCCTCCGGTGGGCACATGACTCTAAGTTTGCCGGTCACCCAGGGTGAGCGTGAACCCTAGCTTTACTCCAGCGGTTCTTCTGGTGGCCCACTATGGTCTTTGATGTTAAAGTGTACGTTAATTCCTGCAATACTTGTGCTCAACAGAAAACCCCGGTCGGTCAACCATGGGGTTTGCTCCAGCCACTTCCAGCTCCCAAAGAACCATGGACACATCTCTCCACAGATTTCATTGCGGACTTGCCGTCATCCAAGGGTCACACAGTTATATGGGTTACCATAGATAGATTTTCTAAAATGACCCATTTTGTTCCACTACCTGGCCTGCTCCCGAATTGGCACGCCTGTTCTTTCTCCATATATTTCGGCTACACGGCTTACCCAAGCACATTGCTTCTGACAGAGGTCCACAATTTGTCGTCCGATACTGGCGCGCCCTCTGCAATAAATTTGGCATCAACATCAGTTTAACCACAGCGTACCATCCGCAAGCCAACAGGTAAGCTGAGCGAATGAATTACTCCTTAAAATCCTTCCTTCACCATCAAGACAACTGGTATGAACTCCTTCCTTGGGCGAAGTTCTCCCACAGCTCCCATATTGCTGCTGCCACAGGTACATCGCCCTTCTCTATCGTATATAGGAAGCAACCACTACCACCATTCCCCATACTGTTATCTGTGCCCTCTCCTGCTGCACAAGCTACTGCTGATGCCCTCAAGACACTCTGGAATCAGACGAATATTCGCTTATGCCAAGCCACATCCCGGGCCAAGAAGTCTGCGGACATCCATCGGCGCTCTGCTCCTGAGTTTCTTCCTGACCATAAAGTCTGGTTAAGCATTCAGTATATTCGGCTTAAGATACCTTCCCAAAGGTTTGCACCAAGGTACATCGAACCTTTTCTAATCATTCGTTGTGTTGAACCAGTTACATAACAGTTTTGGCTGCCGCCAACATTAGGAATCCATAATACGTTCCACGTATCACTTCTGAAGCCAGTGGTCCTATTGTGGCCTTCACGAAAAGTTCCTGAACCATCTCCGCTGGTTGCAGAATCCAGCACTACCTACAAGGTCCAGGAAGTCCTTGATGTTCGCCTTAGGGGCCGCCGGTGGGAATACCTCCTTTCCTGGGAGGGTTATGGCCCGGAAGAGAATTCTTGGGAACCAGCTCATAACATCTTGGATAAAAACCTGCTCCTTCAATTTCATCGTGCCCATCCGGGCAAGCCCAGACCTGCAAAAGGGGGGGGGGGCATAAGGGTGGGGTACTGTTGCGTGTGCCGGCCGCGGCAGATGCATGGCATGGACCCTCACCTCTCTCTGGCAAATCCAGTGCCTAGTTCCTCATCTCTGGTGGCAGTGGGCCGCTGGCTACGAGCTCGGGTCACCCCTGGTGCCTCAGCTTCAGCTACAGACCTCTGTTCTCCATGGGGCGGATTTTCAGAGCCCTGCTCGCGTAAATCCGCCCAAAACCGGGCGGATTTACGCGAGCAGGGCCCTGCGCGCCGGGAAGCCTATTTTACATAGGCCTCCCGGTGCGCGCAGAGCCCCGGGACTCGCGTAAGTCCCGGGGTTCTCCGAGGGGGGCGTGTCGGGGGGCGGGTCCGGTCGTCGCGGCGTTTCGGGGGCGTGTCGGCAGCGTTTTGGGGGCGGGTACGGGGGCGTGGCTACGGCCCGGGGCGGTCCGGGGGCGTGGCCGCGCCCTCCGTACCCGCCCCCAGGTTGCGGCCCGGCGCGCAGGAGGCCCGCTCGCGTGCGGGGATTTACGCCTCCTGGAGGGAGCAGGGCCCTTTGTCGGGGGATTTACGCCTCCCGGAGGGAGGCGTAAATCCCCCGACAAAGGTAAGGGGGGGGTTTAGACAGGGCCGGGCGGGTGGGTTAGGTAGGGGAAGGGAGGGGAAGGTGAGGGGAGGGCAAAGGAAAGTTCCCTCCGAGGCCGCTCCGATTTCGGAGCGGCCTTGGAGGGAACGGGGGTAGGCAGCGCGGCTTGGCGCGCGCCGGCTATACGAAATCGATAGCCTTGCGCGCGCCGATCCAGGATTTTAGCGGATACGCGCGGCTCCGCGCGTATCTACTAAAATCCAGCGTACTTTTGTTTGCGCCTGGAGCGCAAACAAAAGTAGGCTATTCGCGCGCCTTTTAAAATCCGCCCCCATGTCGGGCATCTCCCCGTGGCCTGTGGAGAGATGCCACGGTTCAGCACCGCGCCCCTCCCTAGGCACGCGCATCATTGCTACTTATAAAGGGCCTGCGGCGGGAACTTGGCCGTGGCCCCGGATGATGACGTCACCGAAGCTCCGGTATTTAAGGCGGGCTAGGCTTCCAATGATTGACTTTTGCAACAGGTCTCCGCGCTGGTCGTGTACTTGTTGCCTCTTGGTGATTCTACTGCGTTCCTGGTTCCTGATCCCTGCAAGTTCCTGTTCCTGTTCTTTGTCCCTGATTCCTAACCCTTCATTGGATTGCCTTCTCGGACACGACCTCTGTATTGCCTGACTATGCTATTGACTCTCTCCAAGCCCGGACCTCTGCATTGCCTGACTACGTCATTGACTCTCTCCAAGCCCGGACCTCTGCATTGCCTGACTACGTCATTGACTCTCTCCAAGCCCGGACCTCTGCATTGCCTGACTACGCCATTGACTCTCTCCAAGCCCGGACCTCTGCATTGCCTGACTACGCCATTGACTCTCTCCAAGCCCGGAACTCTGCATTGCCTGACTACGCCATTGACTCTCTCCAAGCCCGGACCTCTGCATTGCCTGACTACGCCATTGACTCTCTCCAAGCCTGGACCTCTGCATTGCCTGACTACGATTTTGACTCTCTCCTCGCCCAGACTTCAGTCTTGCCTTGCCACCGGTCCTTGATTGCCGCCGGCCCTGACTCCAGCTTGCTCTACGATACCTCTTCAGTCTATATCCTGGCCTATTCAGGGTTCGGCCTTTTCTTGCTCAGGTGCCCTCTGTCTGACTTTGGTTTTATTGGTGCCCGAGTGTCCGCGACTCCGCCTCATCCAGTACAGAAATCTCCATCTTACTGTTGCTGCCTCTGAGTTGACCTCTCTGCCTTTCCATCGACGATGACATATGGAGGCCCACCTAAGCCCAGCCAGCCCTGGTACCTAAAGGCTCAACCCGCGGGGAACCTCTGCCTCTGGTATTGGTGAAGCGCCAGCTGGCCTCCATCCTTGAACCCTCTCTGCCTGCTGACGGTGGGGATCCATAGGATCCCTCCTACTGGTAGTGTTAACCCTACCTTGGCCCAAGGGTTCACCTCCGGCACAACATCATATGTGCTTTCTCAACCTGAACAGCTGAGTAAATTTCTTATGAATAAACCTGAGAAGATAATATTTTACTGGCTATTGCCTTTACCATGTTTGCACCATTTTCTATCACATAGAAACTTGCCTCTCCGGTCTAGCTGTCAACCCTCCAGCATCTTCCTTATGGCTGATAGGATATCGCATGAGGTATGGGGGGACTGGGTGGGTAGCACAGCCCCCCTGCACCCAGATGCTCCATTCCCAGCAGAGCTGCTGCCAGCTCCTGCCTCACCCAGGTCCCACCAGTGTGCCTTCAGAGAGAGATAAGAGTGCACAGCATTCATGCTGGTCCAGATGTCACTGGTAAAATGCACGCTACTCCCCTCTGCCTTAGGCAGTTGCACCTGATTATCACCATGGCACTGGCTGTACAGGGTGGGCAGCAACCTGTCGATTTCCTGTATGCTGGGCTGCTGCTTTGGACGCAAGTGTGGGGGCTGCTGGCCTGCCACCTGACTGGTGGAAGGGGCCGTTGGATCAGCTTAGTAAAGTCTCCCCCTTTCAGCCCCTTTCTTCTGGATTTTATTTGGAATGGCAGGAGGGGACCCCAGGTTAGTACTTCTACCCTCCCGATGCTAGCGGGTGCTGCTTCTGCAGGTGATGCTGCATACTAGCATCTGTCAAATGCCCTGCTTGCTTCCATCGACGAATATCCTTCCTGCAGTCAATACACTGAACAAAATGTGGGCCCTTCCTCACTTTAAAATGCCCCCATATCTGGGTTTTCTTCCACGATTCCCTGATGCTGGCACTGAACCTCAGATAGAAGTTAGACCCGAGAAAAAATGCCAGGGGCATTGCTCATGCTCTCTACCTGCACTGCCTGCTCTTCTTGAGGGTTGATCTCAACCCTCGGTATCATCTCTCTCCCCCATCAATTTACTGGAGCCTGGTAAATCACCCACATTCCACCCTCTTATACAGAAACAGATTCCTGATGGTGTAGTGGACCCCCACCCTAGCTGGACCCCATACTTGAAAAAAAAAAAGGCTGGTAGGTGCCCAGAGCATCCCCTAGCCTCTGGGTTCAATGATGGCCATTTTCCAAAATGGCACTAAGTGGCCTTTCCCACAACATGTGATATATAGCCTAATGTGTGGATAATGCAATATATTTAAAATAACGAGAATTAAATGTGCCCTTCCATTGTGTATATTAAAATGAGTTCAGTAGCATGCAAACACATGCTGGTGAGCTCATTAATATTCTGAACTATAGTTATCAAATAACACGGCTTGCTGAAACATTTGCAAGCCACGTTATTTAAATTGAAGTTAGCTGCAGCTCATGAGGTTTGCTACAAATGTTAGCAGCAAGATCACATAACCCAGGCCTGGATTTGTCAATACGCACAATAGGCCTATGCATAGGGTGGTATGCACAGGCTGGCTGAAGGTTTAAGCTTTTCAGTTGTGCTTAATCTCACTCAGCAGAGAACAGCTCTCTCCTTCCTCATCCAGCCTCTCCCGTCCAGGCAGCATGCAATGAACAGAAGAGCCTGCAGCAGACAAAGCAAGGGGGACTCATTTGGGGGAGATTAGGAAAGGCTGAGCAGAGATCATTAAAGGGTGGGAAGAGAGGCCAGAGGATGAGATGTTTGTGAGAGAGAGAGAGGGGAACAAGGATAGGGGCAGTGTTCATGTGTGTGAGAGAGAGCAGTGAAGTGTATGTATGTGTGTGTGATATTGGGTGGAATGTTAGAGAGGGGATGCAAAGAAGAGCAGGACCAGAGCATGGTAGGACACTTCCCACCCACTGCAATTCAAATCCTCTCTCCTTTGATCCTGGATTCTAGCTATCAGATCCTGGAACTTCCCTTCCTTCCTCTCCCTTCTCTCCAGATCCTGCAACCCACTCCCCAACCCTTCCTACCCCTCCTCCACTTCCTCAGTCCAAGAGCTTCTCTCTCTCTCTCTCCTTTTCCCCATCCCAGATTCCTAATCTTTCGCTTCTCCCATCTTCTCCATCCCTAGCTCTTTCCTTCTCCATTGCCTCCTTCTTACTCCTCACCCAGTTCCTGATCCTCCTCCCTCTTGATTGGAGAGCATCAACCTGGTGCAGCAGGAAAGGATCCTGTAGCAAGGACCTGCTCTCCAGGTGTTACATTGTCCTCTTGCATCGATGTTGTGTCTCCAAGGCCAACTGCCAGGAGGGAAGGGTTAGGTCAGCCGTCATATTTGGTGATTCAATTATTAGGAATTTAGACAGCTGGGTGGCTGGTGGGCGAGAGGATTGCCTGGTAACATGCCTACCTGGTGTGAAGGTGGCGGACCTCACGCGTCACCTAGATAGTATTTTATTTATTTATTTATTTATTTATTTAGAAACTTTTATATACCGGCATTAGTGGGTACATCATACCGGTTCACATAATAACTTAAAGCTTGGAAAATACATTTCAACAAGGAGAATGTAACTGGGCGGGGGGTAAGATAAATAGGCAGTAGGAAGGATAGATAAAACAAGAAAGTCATAACCAGAGAATACAATTTATAATTTACAATGGTAGTCTCCTTAATATAAGGAGAGTGTATTTTAGACAGTGCTGGGGAGGAGCCGGCTGTCATGGTACTTGTGGGCACCAACGACATAGGAAAATTGGAAGGGAGGTTCTGGAAGCCAAATTTAGGCTCTTAGGTAGAAAGATTAAATCCAGAACCTTAAATCCAGAACCTCCAGGGTAGCATTCTCTGAAATGCTCCCTGTTCCACGCTCAGGTCCCCAGAGGCAGGCAGAGCTCCGGAGTCTCAATGCGTGGATCAGACGATGGTGCAGGGAAGAGGGATTCAGTTTTGTAAGGAACTGGGGAATCTTTTGGGGAAGGGGGAGTCTCAATATCGCAATGACAGAGAGGAGCACCCGAGAGGCGGTGTGGCGCTTTATGTCCGGGATGGCATAGAGTCCAACAGGATAAACATCCTGCATGAGACTAAATGCACAATCAAATCTTTATGGGTAGAAATCCCTTGTGTGTTGGGGAAGACTATAGTGATAGGGGTATACTACCATCCACCTGGTCAAGATGGTGAGACAGACAGTGAAATGCTAAGAGAAATTAGGGAAGCTAACAAACTTGGTAGTGCGGTAATAATGGGAGATTTCAATTACCCCAATATTGACTGGGTAAATGTATCATCGGGACATGTGAGAGAGATAAAGTTCCTGGATGGAATAAATGACAGTTTATGGAACAATTGGTTCAGCAAATCCACGGCTCTCATGCTAAACTTTCAAAAGGGAAACTTTGATAAAATGAGAAAAATAGAAAAAAAACTGAAAGGAGCAGTTACAAAGGTAAAAAGTGTCCAAGAGGTGTGGTCATTGTTAAAAAATACCATCCTAGAAGCACAGTCCAGATGTATTCCACACATTAAGGAAGGTGGAAAGAAGGCAAAACGATTACCAGCATGGTTAAAAGGGGAGGTGAAAGAAGCTATTTTAGCCAAAAGATCTTCATTCAATAATTGGATGAAGGATCCAACAGAAAAAAATAGGATAATGCATAAATGATGGCAAGTTTAATGATAAGACAGGCTAAGAGAAAATTTGAAAAGAAGTTGGCTGTAGAGGCAAAAACTCACAGTAAAAACTTTTTAAAATATATCCGAAGCAGAAAGCCTGTGAGGGAGTCAGTTGGACCTTTAGATGATCGAGGGGTTAAAGGGGCACTTAGAGAAGATAAGGCCATCGCAGAAAGATTAAATGATTTCTTTGCTTCAGTGTTTACTGAGGAGGATGTTGGGGAGGTACTCGTAATGGAGAAGGTTTTCATGGGTAATGATTCAGATGGACTGAACCAAATCACAGTGAACCTAGAAGATGTGGTAGGCCTGATTGACAAACTAAAGAGTAGTACACCCCAGGGTTCTGAAGGAACTCAACAATGAAATTTCAGACCTATTAATAAAAATGTGTAACCTATCATTAAAACCTATCATAAAATCAGTACCTGAAGATTGGGGGATGGCTAATATAACCCCAATATTTAAAAAGGGCTCCAGGTGGTATCCGGGAAACTACAGACCGTTTAGCCTGATTTCAGTGCCAGGAAAAATAGTGGAACGTGTTCTAAACATCAAAATCACAGAACATATAGAAAGACATGGTTTAATGGAACAAAGTCAGCATGGCTTTATCCAAGGCAAGTCTTGCCTCACCAATCTGCTTCACCTATTTGAAGAGGTTAATATACATGTAGACATAGCTGAACTGGTGGATGTGTAGTGTATTTGGATTTTCAGAAGGCATTTGACAAAGTCCCTCATGAGATGCTTCTAAGAAAAGTAAAAAGTCATAGGATAAGTGGCAATTTCCTTTTTGGATTACAGACTGTTTAAAAGACAGGGAACAGAGAGTAAGATTAAATGGACAATTTTCTCAGTGGAAGGGAGTGGACAGTGGAGTGCCTCAGGGATCTGTATTGGGACCCTTACTTTTCAATATATTTATAAATGATCTGGAAAGAAATACGACGAGTGAGATAATCAAATTTGCAGATGACACAAAATTGTTCAGAGTAGTTAAATCACAAGCAGATTGTGATAAATTGCAGGAAGACCTTGTGAGACTGGAAAATTGGGCATCCAAATGGCAGATGAAATTTAATGTGGATAAGTGCAAGGTGATGCATATAGGGAAAAATAACCCATGCTATAGTTACACAATATTAGGTTCCATATTAGTTGCTACAACCCAAGAAAGAGATCTAGGTGTCATAGTGGATAACACATTGAAATCATCGGTTCAGTGTGCTGCGGCAGTCAAAAAAGCAAACAGAATGTTGGGAATTATTAGAAAGGGAATGGTGAAACTTTGAAGGATTTCAAAGGGGCATGGGATAAACACTGTGGATCCGTAAAGGCTAGAGGATGGGAATGAAGAGAAGAGCCATGGGGGTGGATTACTGGAGTGGAGGCTAGTACCTGGTGAGTACTACACCCCAGGGTTTCATCCAAGGATATTGAGGGAGCTCAGAGATGTTCTGGCGGGTCCGCTGTGTGACCTGTTCAATAGATCCCTAGAAACGGGAGTGGTGCCGAGAGACTGGAGAAGAGCGGTGGTGGTCCCGCTTCACAAGAGTGGGAACAGGGAGGAGGCTGGCAACTACAGGCCGGTTAGCCTCACTTCGGTGGTGGGAAAAGTAATGGAGTCTCTGCTGAAAGAGAGAATAGTGAACTATCTACAGTCCGGAGAATTGATGGACCAGAGGCAACATGGATTCACCAGGGGAAGATCCTGTCAGACAAATCTGATTGACTTTTTTGACTGGGTAACCAAGGAATTGGACCAAGGAAGAGCGCTCGATGTCATATACTTGGATTTCAGCAAAGCTTTTGATACGGTTCCGCACAGGAGACTGGTGAATAAAACGAGAAGCTTGGGAGTGAGTGACAAGGTGGTGACCTGGATTGCAAATTGGTTGACGGACAGAAGACAATGTGTGATGGTAAACGGAACCTTCTCTGAAGAGAGAGCGGTTTTAAGCGGTGTACCGCAAGGATCGGTGTTGGGACCGGTCCTGTTCAATATCTTTGTGAGCGACATTGCGGACGGGATAGAAGGTAAGGTTTGTCTTTTTGCGGATGACACTAAGATCTGCAACAGAGTGGACACGCCGGAAGGAGTGGAGAGAATGAGACGGGATCTAAGGAAACTGGAAGAGTGGTCGAAGATATGGCAGCTGAGATTCAATGCCAAGAAGTGCAAAGTCATGCATATGGGGAGCGGAAATCCGAATGAACTGTATTCAATGGGGGGGGAAAGGCTGACGTGCACGGAGCAGGAGAGGGACCTTGGGGTGATGGTGTCTAATGATATGAAGTCTGCGAAACAATGCGACAAGGCGATAGCAAAAGCCAGAAGAATGCTGGGCTGCATAGAGAGAGGAATATCGAGTAAGAAAAGGGAAGTGATTATTCCCTTGTACAGGTCCTTGGTGAGGCCTCACCTGGAGTACTGTGTTCAGTTCTGGAGACCGTATCTACAAAAAGACAAAGACAAGATGGAAGCGGTACAGAGAAGGGCGACCAGGAAGGTGGAGGATCTTCATCGCATGACGTACGAGGAGAGATTGAAGAATCTAAATATGTACACCCTGGAGGAAAGGAGGAGCAGAGGTGATATGATACAGACTTTCAGATACTTGAAAGGTTTTAATGATCCAAAGGCAACGACAAACCTTTACCATAAGAAAAAAATCAGCAGAACCAGGGGTCACGATTTGAAGCTCCAGGGAGGAAGATTCAGAACCAATGTCAGGAAGTATTTCTTCACGGAGAGGGTGGTGGATGCCTGGAATGCCCTTCCGGAGGAAGTGGTGAAGACCAGAACTGTGAAGGACTTCAAAGGGGCGTGGGATAAACACTGTGGATCCATAAAGTCAAGAGGCCGCCAATGAAGAGTGGGTGACTCGCCAGAATGATGGCTACTGCCTGGAGACAATACCCTTAGTCAATAAACATACACATGGTTACTGTGACTCCAACATCACTCTAAGATTCAACAGCATGAGGAAATGTGGAAAAAAGGATTTGCACTCACAATGACGGGAGTAGCTGGCTTGTTACGGCGGTTACTACCCCAAACCAAATATCCAGATTACTACCTCCACCTTCCTCTATTCCTGATGCCTTTCAACTAGCTTGATCACTCCATTCTTATACTTCACTTTCAATGCATATCCAGCATAGTTCTCTGCTTCAACAGCAGGGGAAAAGAAAAACTGTTACTTCACACATCCAGCAGAGCTCTCTGCTTAAACGGCAGGGGAGAAGAAAAAAGGGTTCGCACTCACAAAGCGGGGAGTAGCTGGCTTGTTACGGCGGTTACTACCCCAAACCAAATGTACCTGATACTTCACTCTCGACGCATATCCAGCATGGCTCTCTACTTCAACGGCATCGGAGAAAGACTGATACATCACGAATTTCCAGCATAGCTCTCTGCTTCAACGGCAGGGGAAAAGAAAAACTGATACTTCACGCATATCCAGCATAACTTCAACGGCAGGGGAGAAGAAAAAAGGATTCACACTCACAAAGCGGGGAGTAGCTGGCTTGTCACGGCGGTTACTACCCCCAAACCAAATGTGCCTGATACTTCACTTTCGATGCATATCCAGCATAGCTCTCTGCTTCAACAGCAGGGGAGAAGATAAACAACCAATAAGGGCTGTATAACATAATCTGGGTAAAAACAAATAAGCATGGGTGTAGCTTGCTTATTGCGGCGGTTACTACTCCTACTACCTCTAACTAATCAAGCTAGATATTTCACTTGGATGCAGCTCCTCCACCGCTCTCTACATTAATGGCGGGGGTGGAAGGGAATTAGAACCAAGAGCTAAGAGAAACAGATAAGTATGGGAGAAGAAATGAGGGAAGCTTGCTGGGCAGACTGGATGGGCCATTTGGTCTTCTTCTGCCGTCATTTCTATGTTTCTATGTTTCTATGTTTCTATTACTACCCTTACTCATTAAGCCTTTGCACGGTTAAGGCAACTCCAACATTGCTCTCTGCTTCAACGGCAAGGGAAAATGTGGAAAAGAGGATTTGCATTCAATAACTACCAACAAGTTCTGAACTTCACAATCTGATTAAACAAATAAGTGTGGGGGTAGCTTGCTTATTACAGCCTGATACTTCACTTTCAATGCATATACAGCATTGCTCTCTGCTTCTATGGCAGGGGGAAATGTGGAAAAGAGGATTTGCTTTCAGGCAGTATCCAACAAGGCATTGATCTGTGCAGTCTGGGTAACCAAGCATCTGGGTAACTTGCTTGATGCGGTGGTTACCACCCTTAACCATTAAATCTTATGCTCACCCTTGAAGCAACTCCAACATTACTCTCTGCATCAATGTTAGGGGAGGGCAGGACGTTTGAATCAAACAGTTACCAACAAGGGCCCTGAACTTGGTGGTTGATGAAACAGATAAATATGAGAAAATAAGTGTGGGAGCTTGCTGGGTAGCCTGGATGGGCCGATTGGTCTTTTTCTGCTGTCATTTCTATGGATTTATGTTTCTATGTGAATAAAACGGAAAATGTAATAATGCCTCTGTATCGCTTCATGGTGAGACCGCACCTTGAATACTGTGTACAGTTCTGGTCGCCGCATCTCAAAAAAGATATAGTTGCGATGGAGAAGGTACAGAGAAGGGCGACCAAAATGATAAAGGGAATGGAATAGCTCCCCTATGAGGAAAGACTAAAGAGGTTAGGACTTTTCAGCTTGGAGAAGAGACAGCTGAGGGGGGGATATGATAGAGGTGTTTAAAATCATGAGAGGTCTAGAACGGGTAAATGTGAATCGGTTATTTACTCTTTCGGATAATAGAAAGTACTTGCCAGGTTGTTATGGCCTGGATTGGCCTCTGTTGGATGCTGGGCTTGATGGACCCTTGGACTGACCCAGTATGGCATGTTCTTATGTTCTTATCCCTAATGTCTCTTCCCTGTACTGATACTTGAGATCATTTGTTCACTTAATACAAATACAATTATGCATACTATTAATTATAGAGAAAAACAATTTTTATAATGAAATGAAAGATGGAAATATTTGCTAATTTGCTCCAGAATTTGTTTTATCTTTTGCCATAGGATTTACTCCTCAGCTGCCACAGCAAACTAGGGGGGATTGTGCCTTAGACCTCCTGCATCCTGTTGTCCAACCTCAGGACTTAGCAGGGGGGCAACAGCACCAGCAGTACCTAGGGGTGCCAAAATCCTAAATCCGTCATTGACAAAACCTCAAGTTGAAGTATTTTTACACAAAGTGGTTTTGGCCCAGAAATTCAGGCTGCAAACTTACCTTGCCGAAAAGGTAAAGATCCAAGATTTGGGATCCTTGCACCTGAGAGCTCTGACCTGGGACCCTTGGGTGTAAAACTCCTGGCCCAGGATCCTCGGACCCAGGTGGAGCTGTTAGCCTCCCTTCTGCCCATAAACCCCCATGATACAGAAAAGTGCTTCAAATGTTTACTTCATCTCTAAGGAGAATTTAAAATGTAAGCATTGAAAAACCACTGTTAAATTTATTGCAGATTTCTGCCTGGGAAGTACTGGCTAATTTCAGTGTTAGTACTTCATATGCATGAAAAGTGCACCAAAAACAGCACTTTTCATGCTGGGGCATAATATACTATAATATACTCCTAAACCGACTAGCAGAGATTGGAATCAAAAACACCGCTCTCTGGTTTAAATCCTTCCTACAAGACAGGTTTTAAAAAGTCAAGATCAACTACAATGAGTCCCAGCCTATCAGCTCAACGTTAGGCGTCCCTCAGGGATCCTCCTTATCTCCGACCTTATTCAACATTTACTTACTCCCTCTCTGTAACCTTCTATCTAAGTTGAATCTTACCCACTACCTATATGCAGACGATGTCCAAATTCTCATTCCAATAAACAAATCACTGCAAGAAACCCTTCAGTTTTGGAATTCATGCTTCATTTCCATTTCCAACCTCCTTGCGAATCTCTGCCTAATTCTCAATGCCAACAAAACTGAATTCATCCTCATCACCCAAGATGGCAACTACCAGCTCTCTAACTCTCAACCAGTGGCAACCCCCTCTCTATCTCCTCTGGTCAGAAACTTAGGAGTTATCATGGACAACCAACTGAATCTCAAAAGCTTCATTAACAACACCGTGAAAGAATGCTTCTTCAAACTCCAAGTCTTGAAAAGACTTAGACCCTTACTCCACCCCCATGATTTCAGATCAGTTTTGCAAGCAATCATATTCTCAAAAATTGATTACTGCAATTCTCTTCTACTTGGTCTCCCAGCTATCTCCCTAAAACCTCTACAAATGCTACAAAATGCCACAGCTAGATCTTAACTAAAGCTAAAAAAAGGGACCACATCACCCCAATTTTAAAGAATCTCCATTGGCTTCCTATAAAATGTAGAATCCTCTACAAAGCTCTTGCAACCATCCACAAATCTATCTACAAAACCGCACACCTCGATCTCAGGATCCCACTACAGATACATTCATCATCCCGCCCATTGAGATCTGCACAAAAAGGCTCGCTAAAAGCCCCTTCACTTAAAATATCCTCAAACAAAAGAGCCTTCTCTACAGCGGGCCCTAACCTATGGAATTCTCTCCCTTCAGACCTTAGGCTCGAACAATGCCCAATCACCTTCAAAAAAAGACTCAAGACCTGGCTCTTCATCCAAGCCTATGCCTGAGTTGGACTACACTAACACTCTCCCACCTACTCAATAATCCCAGAAACAAATACAATTTCCTCTTGCCAACGATTGACCACCTGTTACATGACATCCTAAATCGCTAGCATGTTAGATTTCAGTAATTTAAAATGTTGTTTTCTCATAATGTGTTATGTAATATTAATTTTAACTATTTCCAAGTTTTCATTTCCTTGTTCTCTGTAAGACACACATGTTATGTCATCCTAAAGTTATATGTAAACCGAAGTGATTAGTAACATTGTTACCAGAACCTCGGTATATAAAAATGTTAAATAAATAAATAAATAAATAAATAAATAAATATACCTTTTTATATTACATTAGTAGTTATTTTAGTGCACAAAAAGTAAGCTGAAATGATAGTAATAAAGTGCACTAAGGAGAATGCACTTTATTACATGGGCTCCTATGGAAGCCAGCACATATAATATTTTTAGCCACTCTGAGGATAATTTTCAAGCAGGGCGATCTGTATGGGTTAATACCTTTGTAAAATGAGAATCTGAGACATTACCTAGAGGGAGTTCTTTTCTGACCCCTTAAAAGTGGGTGCGCATCATGACGGGAGTCAGTATCAGACAGAACGAGGTAACACTTAGCTCTCCAACATAAGAACATAAGAAAATGCCATACTGGGTCAGACCAAGGGTCCATCAAGCCCAGCATCCTGTTTCCAATGGAGGCCAATCTAGGCCATAAGAACCTGGCAAGTACCCAAAAACTAAGTCTATTCCATGTTACCATTGCTAATGACAGTGGCTATTCTCTAAGGGGCGGATTTTCAAAGGCCCGCGCGCGCCAGCGCGCCTATTTTGCATAGGGCGCCGGCGCGCGTAAAGCCCCGGGACGCACGTAAGTCCCAGGGCTTCCTGTCGGGGGCGTGGCGGGATGACGCGGCTTTTAGGGGGCGGGGGGTGGCGTTTCGGGGGCGGTAACGTGGGCGTGGTTTCAGCCCGGGGGCGTTCCAGGGGCGTGGCCGCGGCATCCGGAACAGCCCCCGGGACCGGACCACGAAGCGGGGCAGCCGGCAGACGCGCGCAAAGTTACGCCTGCTTTCAGCAGGCGTAACTTTGCCGACAAAGGTAAGGGGGAGTTTAGATAGGGCCGGGGGGGTGGGTTAGGTAGGGGAAAGGAGGGGAAGGTGGGGGGAGGCGAAAGAAAGTTCCCTCCGAGGCCGCTCCGAAATCGGAGCGGCCTCGGAGGGAACAGGCAGCGCGCGCTGGGCTCGGCGCGTGCAGGTTGCACAAATGTGTACCCCCTTTCACGCGCCGACTCCGGATTTTATAAGATACGCACGTATCTTATAAAATCCAGCGTACTTTTGTTCGCGCCTGCTGTGCGAACAAAAGTACGCGCTCGCGCAAGTTTTTAAAATCTGCCCCTAAGTGAACTTAATTAATAGCAGGTAATGGACGTCTCCTCCAAGAACTTATCCAATCCTTTTTTAAACACAGCTATACTAACTGCACTGACCACATCCCCTGGTAACAAATTCCAGAGTTTAATTGTGCGTTGAGTAAAAAAGAACTTTCTCCGATTAGTTTTAAATGTGCCACATGCTAACTTCATGGAGTGCCCCCTAGTCTTTCTATTATCCGAAAGAGTAAATAACCGATTCACATCTACCCGTTCTAGACCTCTCATGATTTTAGCACCTCTATCATATCCCCCCTCAGTCGTCTCTTCTCCAAGCTGAAAAGGCCTAACCTCTTTAGTCTTTCCTCATAGGGAGTTGTTCCATTCCCCTTATCATTTTGGTAGCCCTTCTCTGTACCTTCTCCATCGCAGCTATATCTTTTTTGAGATGCGGCGACCAGAATTGTACACAGTATTCAAGGTGTGGTCTCACCATGGAGCGATACAGAGGCATTATGACATCCTCCATTTTATTCATCATTCCCTTCCTAATAATTCCCAACATTCTGTTTGCTTTTTTGACTGCCGCAGCACACTGAGCCGACGATTTCAATGTGTTATCCACTATGACACCTAGATCTCTTTCTTGGGTTGTAGCACCTAATATGGAATCCAACATTGTGTAATTATAGCATGGGTTATTTTTCCCTATATGCATCACCTTGCACTTATCCACATTAAATTTCATCTGCCATTTCCACTTGAGATGTGTGACTGATCTAGAAAGGAGAATGCAATTCCCTTTCTCACGAAGGTATAAGAGTTCGATTTTCATCTGAGTCACCCAGGAAAAGAGGTTTTATATCTGGAAAAATGGACCTGTTACTGTGGCTTTTAAAATGGTTAATCTTGGTTCAAAGTTTGTGGTCAGTTTTTACCAGTGAACCTGGTAGGCAATTTTCAAAGAAAACTACGCATGTGTGTATATATATACACACACATCAAATAAAGAAATAAATATGGGAGTAACTTTTAAAACTACGCACTGGCTAGAGCAAAGGTCTGTAAGCCAGGGTTCAAATCCCGCTCCTGCTCCTTGTGACCTTGGGCAAGCCATTTCAGCCTCCATTGCCTCAGTCACAAATCTAGGAGGTAATTTTCAAAGGAGTTGTGCACATCAAAGCAACATACTGTCGGAGTAATTTTCAAAAGCCATTTACTCATGTAAAATGGACTTAATGTGGGGAATTCAATGGCATATAGTGTAGCAATTTTCAAAAGCCCACATACTCAAGTAAAGTGTATTTACATGGGTAAAACCTAGTTTTATGCCTGTAAAATACTTTTTTAAAATCCTGATTTTATAATGCTTTTCTCCCATCCTCTCTCTGTGGGAGAAAATTTCTTAGTAAGTGATCCCTTTAGACGGCGAACCGTCTGGGGATGTGGAAATACCTGCAGTGCCTGAATGTTAACCCACTTTGAAGTGGCTGAAAAAAAAGCAAAAGGAAAAAAAAAAAAAAAAGCAAGTCCGCAGGGACTTTTTCCCTGGGGATAATTGCACAAGTTCGTGAGTCGCAGACATTGGCGCTTGCTTTTCCTGCGGACACTTTTTCCAGCTGAAACATGCAAAGCCTCCTGAGCAACTGTTGCCTTCCCTGGCCTAACCTTGCCCTGGGAAATTCTCCCCCAAAATGCTGGGGAAAGTGTGCATTTTGTGCACGTCACACGGACATTTTGGCCACTCTGAGAAGGGAAGCGTTTCTTGCCGCCAGCTTAGCCAGGGACGTTGTTATTTACACAGATAAGTGGCTCTGAAACTTGGACTGCAGCCTCTGTGAAAAGCAAACCCACGTTCAGGCCAGGTTTGTAGAGCCTTCTTCCCTGGCCCCATTTTCTTTTTTCTCTTCCTTTGGTTATCTTCTTTTGATTTTATTCTATTTCTGCGAATTTCTTTCATTCTTGTTGTGTTCCTTTTTCTCATCTTACACCTCAGTTCCAGTTTTCTTTTTTTTTCCCTTTTAACCCTGGCCACATTTTCTTCTTTCTTGGAAACTTGTGTTTGTGCCAAGTTCCTCTCTCTCCCATTCTCTGCTGTGGCACTCTCTCCCTCTCACCCTTCTCCTCTTCCCTTCCTGGGCCTCCTCCCGTCCTCTCTCTGTTTTCCCACTAACATGGGGAGTGAAACACTTATGCGCTCGCTTGCCGTCCCTTGTACCCCAATAAAAACACAACACCTGTTGGCTTTAAAAGAGGCCGCAGTTTATTAACAAAACAACCCGAGCCCTCACAATAACATTAACTGAACAACCCCTCCCCCCAAACTCCCCCTTTTCCCCCACCCTTCCCTGGTTCTCCACCACCTTGACCCCAATGGTGGAGATGCCCCTCCCCCCTTTTCCCGCCTGCTCCGCCTCATACCAGCGAGAGCAAGCTCTACCGTGAACCTTAGCCCCACGGTTCTCCCGTCGTCCTGCGTAGCAGCCCCCCCCAACTATGTGGGGCACCCCCCCCCTCCACCAACCAACCCCCCCCTTTAAACATCCAAGCATAACATGGGCTCATTTTAACGCCACAAACAACCGACGCAGTTGGCTTGTTGCCCCACTGCGGCTTTCTTCCCACTTCCTAATTTCCTTTTCTAAGCCCTCTTGCAACGCGTTATTAAATAAATCCATTCCGACCTCTGACAAATGTATGCCATCACCGCAGTACAATCCAGCCTCAACCTCGCAAGACCATGAATGTCTTATCCAAAAACCCCCTTCCCACCCCATCCATTTACCCACTTGTCTGTTTAACTTCTTTACCCCTGAATTCCAAATAATCTTGTCCCTATTCTTTAAGCGGACTATGATGTTCGACCACCCCACCCGCACCTGAGGCCACCTGATCATCACTTGCGCTAAATCTTTTTTAATACATGTGAGAAGAGCTCGGCATGTCTTTGAACCTATATTGTTGCCACTCAGGTGGATGAGCAAGATATTCAGAATTCCCCACATATCGATGTGTTCCTGTAGGAATGGCAGCAGATCGTCCCACTGCATGCCTCTTCTGCTGAACCAAGCCAGCTGCCATCCCATCTGCTCCAGCTCAAAATTCTCCCCGTAAGGGCGTTTTAAGGCACGTCGTTGAGCTGTATGAATGAATGAATGTCCCACGATCCAGGCACATCCGGTCCCATGCTTTCTGCCCATAATCTCTGTAAACATAAGACACACCAATTAATACCTTTCTTACTTCCTACCTCCCTCCACCCTGTTTTCCCTTTGTCTCTCCCTTCAATCCCCTCCAGTCATAGCTTAATTGACCCCCTTTTCATGTCTAATGTATCCCTGATAAGCCTTGGATTTCCACCTACCAATGCTTCGAATACCCTCCTCAGCGAAATCGCCTTCAGCCGCTGAAGTAGCAGCACCAATCCAAAAGGAATACGAGCTATATAGTCGGTCGTCCCTGCCTTCTTCCAAGACTACATACCGCAGAACCTGTGCAAACTGGTACTGCGTCAACACCGATCCGTCAGCATTTACTAAGAAGGACCCATTGACTTCCGGACGCATGCTTAAATAAAGCATGGCAGTTCTTACAGGACATACCACGCCTATCTGCCGGTAATATGAAGGCGCCCTTTCCTGCCTGATCCATCTTAGACTTAGGGAAAAACAATGTCACTTCCTTTCTAGACACACGTACGTATCTTGCCAACATCCCCTGTTCTTTAACATGATTCCTGGATTTGGCTACCAATTCACTTATACGCATGGCTCCGAAGAAGGCCCACGAGAAAGCCACGCGAAACAATACTGATTCAAAGTGTAACCAGCATACCCGTGACAACTGCATGCAAAAGCTCGTCAAATCCTCATATCTAATAGGTAACCTCTTATCTTCATGTGTGCCCAAACCTCTTTTCCAACCACCTAACACCCTTCGTAGGCGAAAACTATTTACCGGATTTCCCCAACCTTCACCGTTGCGACCGAATACCCCGTGCGTTTGGCCTGCAGCACGAAGAGATCCAATAATTCATCTGGAACCTGTCCCCCGCACCACCCCTTATGTTGTAAATAGTCTGCCATTGCTGTGCTGCCTTTTAAATAAGCCATCCAAGTATTCTGAGCAACCGAGCTCTGAATCAATGCCCATTCCTCGGCCTCAGATGTCTCCTGCCGGCATCCGACATCGGTCGGGCGCCCTGTACTCTTCGTACCTTGCGTAAAAAAGGAAATTATGAACCTTCCCTTATTCCCCTTGTAATCCGCTCCTGATTCCCTTTTTAGTTTTATTTTTTGAACCACCCTCTAGGATCTCAACCTTAGTACCCTGGGAACCCTCCATCCCCCCCCCCCAGCCACCTCACCCAAGTTCCCCTGTTGGACTATCCCTCCTTTATTCTTGCTGTCTTATTCTTTAATGCTCATCCCCCTTTTGACCCCCTGTCTTTTATTTTTATTTTTTGTTATCCAACTTGCTTTGCTTCCTTAAGCGAGGCTTTGGAATTCGCCTGCGTGCATTTAGAGCTGGGATGCGCGCCGTTGCGAGTTCCACATGCATGTCTAAGCTTACACTCTGGAAATAAGCATGTGGCTCCGTTAAACCTCCAGCACACGTCAGTGTTTACTCCCGCATTTTTGTTTACCCTATATCCTTGTGTACCCCCCACCGTTCCTTTTTCAGCCCCTGTGATTCCTCCCGTACCCTCTGCTCCTCCTGCTGACCCGCCCCCCCACTGCTGTTTTCCCTTGCTTAGCACTCTTGTTGGTCATCTGCGTTAACCTGTGTACCCCATGATATGAACCTGTTACCCGCCATCTTTTCCCTAAACTTCTCGTCGTAGTTGAGCCATGCCTCAACCTTCGTAATCTTTGAAAGCCCCCAGTATGCTGTCTCCATATGATAACAGCGCCCCATGTAGCCCCGGCTGGTAGTTCCCCACCACGCTAGCTAATCGTAAGAAACCGCGCATCCAATTCACAATATTCTTGGTAATCTTGATCCCTGGTTCACTCTCTTTCGTCTTCTTACTTCCCTTCCTCTTCTTTCTCTTATCTCCCCTCCTGCCCTCTAGTAATTGAAAAATGTTAACATATCTGCGTTTTTTTGTGCAATTTACTCGGTACACCTTCCCACAGCTCAGTCAAGGAAGCTAACGCAGGGTGACCCATGTCTTGGCATGGCCCTAGGTCACTGTGTTTCAGCACCCCACGCTCACCGCTGGAGTCCGTAGTAGACTCTGTGGAAGAACTGCTATCCGTAACTGAACTAGACGAAGTGCCCTATTTCGTTTGATCCTCTTCTTCCACCCCTTGGGTGCTATACTCTCCCTCACATTACCTGTTTCCTGTCTTGTTAGCATGCCCCTCACGAGTCCTCTGGTTCCTTCGTCCCGAACCCTCTCGCACTGCAACTCCCCGCTTGATGCTTGCTCCGGCTGTCTCTCCCTCCACTCTTCGCTCCGAGATGTCCCTGGAACATTCAGCTCTTCTGCGCCTGACATGACAAAAGGACTGGCCTCAGTACCCATCCCAAAATCCCTGTCTTGTCCTACTCCACTTGGCCTGCTATAGGAAGGCCTGCCTGAATAAGGCACACTATCCCGTCTTCCCTCTTCTCCAAACCCTGACACTTCGGGCTTTTGCACCCACGGTCTCTGACTTCCACTCCTCCCCAAAGACCACGTGGGCCAATCCCCGAAACCCCGTTCTCCCGCTTTATACTCAGCTGATTGAAGAATCTAAATATGTACACACTGGAGGAAAGGAGGAGTAGGGGTGATATGATACAGACTTTCATATACTTGAAAGGTTTTAATGATCCAAAGACAACGTCAAACCTTTTCCATTGCAAAAAAATCAGAAGAACCAGGGGTCACGATTTAAAACTCCAGGGAGGAAGACTCAGAACCAATGTCAGGAAGTATTTCTTCACGGAGAGGGTGGTGGATGCCTGGAACGCCCTTCCAGAGAAAGTGGTGAAGACCAAAACTGTGAAGGATTTCAAAGGGGCGTGGAATAAATACTGTGGATCCATAAAGTCTAGAGGATGTGAATGAAGAGAAGAGGCATGGGGGTGGCTTGAGGGAATGATGGCTACTACCTGGAGATGAATATCCTTATTCAATAATGCGACTCCAACATTGATCTATGCTTCAACGACAAGAGGAAATATGGAAAAAGAATTTGCAACCACATAAAAGCAGGGGAGTAGCTGGCTTGTTACGGCGGTTACTACCTCAAACCAAAAAATACCTGATACTTCACTTTCAATGCAAATCCAGCATAACTCTCTGCTTCAACGGCAGGGGAGGAAATTTGACAATTCACGCATATCCAGCATAGCCCTCTGCTTCAACGGCAGGAGAGCAAGTCTGGTATTTCACTTCAATGCAAAGCCAGCATAGCTCTCTGCTTCAACGGCAGGGAGGAAGTTTGACACTTCACGCATATCCAGCATAGTCCTCTGCTTCAACGGCAGGGGAGCAAGTCTGATATTTCACTTCAATGCAAAGCCAGCATGGCTCTCTGCTTCAACGACAGGGGAGAATGAAGAAAGGTTGATCTATATTCAGGCAACAATCAACAAGGACTGAATTACAGTCTGAATAAACAGATAAGCTTGCTTATTGCGGTGGTTAATACCCCTAACTAAATTAAGCTATTTCACTTAGATGCAGTTCCAACACTGCTCTCTACATTAATGGTGGGGGTGGAAGGGAAATAGAATTAAAAAAAGGTTACTAAGAGCCAACAGAAACAGATAAGTATGTGAGAGAAAAAAAAAAGTGTGAAAGCTTGCTGGGCAGACTGGATGGGCCGATTGGTCTTCTTCTGCCATCATTTCTATGTTTCTATGTTATGTTTCTATGATAACCCCTTCCCTCCGCTACCTATGTATCCCGTATGACCCCTTTCTAAGCTGGCGCCAGATCTCCTGTTACACTCACTGCAGTCTTGGAGATTCATCTCCCTGTCCATCTCTCTTCCTCCACTCGTACGCCTGCCTGCTGCAGCAGACCCTCGGCTCTGACCCTGGCTTCCACCGATGCGCTCTGGGCTCTCCTCTTTCTCTCTGCTCCTTCTGATATGTCTGCTGCCTGCGCTGGGACCCCCTCCATCTGGATCGTCTGGGTCCTAGGTGCTCCATCAATTCCTCCATAGTATGACGCTTCGGTACAGCGCCGCGTGCCTGGTCTCTGCTTTCTTGTAAGCTGACCGCCTTCGGTGCCTTGCTGATTCCCGATGTGCTGGGGCCTCCCATTGCTCTAGACTGCTGCCGTGGTGAGTCAGAGCCCGACGCGTGTATGGACAGATCCAAAGGGCAAGCTGGATCTGCGCTGGCGTCTCCCAACCCTGCCTCCCTGTCATCCCTGGACTCCGCTTCTGGGCCACTTTCTCCAGAGCTCTCTTCAAGCCTGGGACCCGTAAAGGCTGCCGCGACTATGGGAGGAGGTGGTCTCTTGGCCATCCGCGCTGGCCTCGAAAATGTCGCTGCCGCTACTCCAGTGCGACCCCGTTTCCTGATGGTCCCTCTGCTAGGACCCATCCTACTTCCTCTCTCTCCGCTTCCCCGCTTCGTAGTAAAAGGAATGCCTACAGCGCGGGCAGGACAGCAACTCGCTGGCTCCTATGTCTGCCTAACCGCCTTCTACCCCCGCTGGCTTCTGCGCAAGCATCGCCAGCACTGACCAATGAGGTTAGCTAGTTCAAATTAGTGCCGGCAACTGCCGCAATCCTTCCTTCCTCTCCCCCTCCTTTTCCTTTCCTTTCTCGCCTAACTCCTCACCCCCCTATGTTCCCTTCTCTGCTTGCGCACTGACACTTCTCGCGCGGTTTCTCTCATGTTATTGTCGCGACTCGCCACTTGTCTTTTGTTCCTCCGTCCTCACTCTCTTCCCCCTAGTGTCCTCACACTTCTCTTTGCCCTTACGCCCCTCTTTCTCAGCTCCATCCCTCGCTCTCCTATCCTTCCCCTCCAACCTAGAAATAAAGCTGTTGTGGGCATTTGGAAAAGTGGCTGGTCAAACGCTGCCCCGTGAGGAAGGAAGATTTATTGTTTAAATTCATGCATGTGATCTGTCCACCAAGCAGGTCTTTGCAGGTTTTAGCAAATACTGCACATACGGACCTGAGCCTTGCTCTCAGACTCCATGGGGAAGGAAGTAATCAAACCACTGATTTTTCTTTACCTGCAGAATTGGGATTTTTAAAAAAATGACTGTCCACTGACTCGGCAGGTGGAAACCGCATGCAAACAAGGTGGGTTCTTTTACCTGCAGAGTTTAGAAGACATTCTCAGGGCGGGGTTAGGTCACAGGTGGGAAGTGCATTTATACTTTTAAATACTGCTTTCTTTCTAGAAAAATAACTGCCGGTGCTCACATACAGGTTGCATGGTTTTATTCTGAAGGATCAAGCAAGCAGCTGTAGGAAAATGAAAAAAGTCCCTGGTTTCAATTATTTATAATTATGCTGGCACTTCTGTCTGCAAAAAGTTACAAAACAGAAAGCAAGCATTCATTTCTGCAGCTACTTTTCCTTTGGCAGTATTTAAAGGAAAACCACCCAGGTAATTTTGCGTTGATTCTCGTGGCAAACCCCACAGGTAAAAATGACCTGTGAGTTTGCTAAAATGTGGCTTTTTTCATTATCTACCTCTTAATTCTTTTAAATATGTGTATCTGCTCAAAGAGTAATTTACATTTATATTAATAACTATGATATCTAATGTGCTACATTATCTTCTTCTGTAGTCCCTTACCTAAATGTGTACTCTGTCGCTCTCTGCCTCTTTGTCATTCTAGGTCAAATCCTAATGTTGATCCTGGGTATCCTGGAAAAATAGTCAATGGATATCTTTCAGAGGGAAAGTCTGATGAACAGAATTACTGTATCTGTGAGAAAAAACCTGGCCAGATAAAGTTTCAAAGCTTCCATCAATATGAATGCATGAAATCCATAGAGACTACATAAGAGGAGTTTTTCAAGCACAAAACTGCAACTCCAGTGTAAGTAAGCATGACTACCTGCACCCATCTATGTACCCTTATCCTGACTCATCATTTTAGATTCCATTCTGTCCACATGTGCTGTTTGCAAGCATTAACAAAAATAACATGGGCAAGGCATGGTGAGCAGCATTTATTGTGCACACAGACACGGGTTGCATCAGGGCACGGAAAGAAAGTGTGAAAAACTATAGCCAGGAAGGGTCTTAAATCAGATTAATTAAACAAGCCACTTTTCTATATACAGTATATATTTATTTATTATATATAATGTGTTTAGGAGAAAGTGGTATATGTCAACAGCTGAGGACTGGAAGGGTCATCTGCACACTACTCCTAGCAGCCCCAGCAGAGGACTCCAGGGGACATTGCGAGCCATCTAGGCTTCAGCTTCCACAGCCCCTCACTCTTTCCAGCAGCAGAGAATTAGAAGGATCATCTACATACTTCCTTCAGAAACTCCAGCAGACAACACTACAAGCCATAGAGGATTCAGCTTCCACAGTCACTGCACTCTTTCCAGCAACAGAGGACCAGAAGGCTCATTTGCATACTTATTCCAGCAGCCCTAGCAGAGCAATAAGAAGCGAATGGTTAATAAAACGGAAAATGTCATAATGCCTCTGTATCGCTCCATGGTGAGACCGCACCTTAAATTCTGTGTACAATTCTGGTCGCCGCATCCCAAAAAAGATATAGTTGCGATGGAGAAGGTACAGAGAAGGGCAACCAAAATGATAAAGGGGATGAAACAGCTCCCCTATGAGAGAGGCTGAAGAGGTTAGGGCTGTTCAGCTTGGAGAAGAGATGGCTGAGGGGGGACATGATAGAGGTCTTTAAGATCATGAGAGGTCTTGAATGAGTAGATGTGAATCGGTTATTTACACTTTCGAAAAATAGAAGGACTAGGGGGCATTCCATGAAGTTAGCATGTGGCACATTTAAGACTAATCAGAGAAAATTCTTTTTCATTCAACGCACAATAAAGTTCTGGAATTTGTTGCCAGAGAATGTGGTTAGTGCAGTTAGTGTAGCTGGGTTCAAAATAGGTTTGGATAAGTTATTGGAGGAGAAGCCCATTAACTGCTATTAATTAAGTTGACTTAGAAAATAGCCACTGCTATTAATTGCTCAGTAGCATGAGATCTTCTTAGTGTTTGGGTAATTGCCAGGTTCTTGTGGCTTGGTTTGGCCTCTGTTGGAAACAGGATGCTGGGCTTGATGGACCCTTGGTCTGACCTAGCATGGCAATTTATTATGCTCTTATGTTCCTTATACTGTGAACCCTCTAAAATTCATCTTTCATAGCCCCCCACACTCTATTCAGCTGCATACTTCTCCCAGCAGCCCCAGGCAGGAGCTCTAGAGAATACTGCGAGCAATCCACACTTCAGCTTCTACAAAGCCTGCACTCTTTCCAACAGCAAAGAACTTGAAAGCTCATCTGCATACTTCTCACAGAAGCCCCAGTAGAAGGTGCTGCAAGTCATCTAGGCTTCATCATCCACAGCTACTGCACGCTTTTCTAGCAGCAACCAGAAGGCTCATCTGCATACTTCTCACAGAAGCCCCAGTAGAAGGTGCTGCAAGTCATCTAGGCTTCATCATCCACAGCTACTGCACGCTTTTCCCAGCAGCAACCAGAAGGCTCATCTGCATACTTCTCACAGAAGCCCCAGTAGAAGGTGCTGCAAGTCATCTAGGCTTCATCATCCACAGCTACTGCACGCTTTTCTAGCAGCAACCAGAAGGCTCATCTGCATACTTCTCCCAGCAGAGGGCTCCAGAGGACACCATGAGCCCTTGAGGTTTCAGCTTCCACATTTCACCACCTTCTTTCCAGGAGAAGGTGTGTGCTACAACATAACTTTCTATATATTTTCAACAACAGATTTATTTATTTGACTAGTTGAATCCTGTGGAAACTCCCTGGAGCCCTCTATGAATAGCTCTCTCCCCAGCCCCAGTATAGTTCTCCCTCACACTCACAGCCCCAGTACAGCCTACCCATCTCCCCCAGAGCTTCAGGAGCAGCACAGCCTGCCTTCTCCCTTCAGCCCCAGCCTAGGCTACCTGCCACTTAGCTCCAGCAGTGGCACTGCCACCCTTGGAAATTCCTCAGAGGTTCCTATTTATTGCTGTCCCCCTTCTAGCTCCAGCACAGCCAACCCTCCTCCCAGGCAAAGCCTCAACCCCAGCACAGGTTGCCCCCATCAGGCTAAGCCCCTCTCCTAGCCCCAGTCAGCCTGCCTCCCACCACTCCGAGTCCCAGCCACTCAGGCCTCCAGCAATCATACTCACTCTCTGAGAGCCAGGAGCTCTTTGCACACAGTACACACGTGCAACCTCTCACCAACTGGCAGATACTTATATATGTGACACTCACAGGGCCGACGCAAGCTTTTTTGCAGCCCTGTGTGAACAATTACTGTGCTGCCCCTTTCCCCTCTTGTTCATTCATTGTCTGTCCTAGGCCCACCAAAAAAACACCCAGCGCCCTTCATTGATTCAAACTTTGAAAAACGATATCCCCCCCCTCCCCCCCCGGAATTAGGTGCCCTAGGCGAACCTTATAGCCTTGCACAATGCCCCCTCCCCACCCCCTACCTCCTCCCTCGGCCCGCTCCACACACACAGTTAAAGAGTTATGCATTTATAATAACATTTTACATGAAAAATATCAAAGTACCATATTCTGAGTTAAAAATATCACTTTCATTATATCTACATGCACTGCTGTGAATGCCAACCAGAAATCCTGTAAATTTACACTTGGAACCCATATGGTATTAGGCCTATTGCAACATGTGTTGTGTGTGAGCTTGCCTCTCCAAAAGCAATAAACACTAATACACTTCCTATTAGGAGAATACCTCATCTCAGTCACACATGCAGACCCTCACCAAATACAAAATAGAGCAACCATAAAATAGAAATGCAAACATGCAGACAAAACTTGAACTGGAAACCACAAGAAGCCAGACTCTCTATGCAGTGGAACAATGAAAAAACAGAACCATCACCATTCCTCAAACATCAAACAATAAAATCAAGATATAAAATAAATACATAATCATTATAAGAAAAACATACTAATAATAACATCCCAAAAACAGATGACAAATAAAAGATTGAATAATTAAAAAATCATATACATTTTTTTTAAATGTCCCAAACACCAATAAAATATTTCAATACAGCAGACACATTAAATAACACCTGAAAAATGAAACTAAACAAGATTTTAAAAATTCACACTCGTAGAAGCAGTCCTGTGCTTTTCTGTTATGTCTATGTATCAGTATCTTGAACCGTAAAAGTCGGGGCCCTCTTGGTCGTTGTCTAAATCCAGTTCCCCTACCCTTCCTCAAGCTGTTGAAGCTAAGAGCGATGTTGCAGTTGCGTCAAAAGCATCAAAGCTTATTGGTTAAGGGTAGTAATCCATGTGCCTTCTGTTAAGGGTAGTAATTGCTGCTCTGTGCAGGTTACCCCCATGTACCCTTTTCTTCATTTCTGCCCTCTAGCTTTTAGGGATCCACAATGTTTATCCCATGCATTTTTTAATTCTTTGCCTGTTTTTGTCTTCACCATCTCATCCTGAAGAGCATCCTAGGCATCCACCATCCTTTCTGTGAAGAAATATTTCCTGACCGTGGTTCTGAGATGTCTTCCCTGGAGTTTCATTTCGTGACCTTTAGTTCTACTCTTTTCTTTCTAATGGAAAAGGTTCGAAATTTGTGCATCATTAAAAGCTTTCAGATATCTGAAAGTCTGCATCATATCTCTTCTACACCTCATCTCTTCCAGGGTGTACATATTTAGATCCTTCATCCTCTCCTCATAAATCTTCTGACACAGATTCCACACAATTTTGGTCGCCCTTCTCTGGACTGCCTCCATCCTGTCTCTGTCCCTTTTGAGATGAGGTCTCCAGAACTGAACACAGTACTGCAGGTGAGGCCTCACCAAGGACCTGTACAAGGGCATTTTTCTTACTGGTTATTCTTCTCTTTATGTAGCCCAGTATTCTTCTGGCTTTAGCTATCGCCTTGCAAAATATGTTTCGCCATCTTCAAATCACCAGATACTATTACACCAAGGTTCTTATCTTGGTCCGTACACATTAGTTTTTCATCCACCATTTCATACAGCTCTTTTGGATTATGGCATCCTAGATGTATAACTCTGCACTTCTTGGCATTGATACCCAGCTGCCAAATCTTCGACCACTCTTCAAGCTTTCCTAAATCATGTCTCATTCTCTCTACTCCTTTAGGGGTGTTCACTCTGTTACAGATCTAGTATCATCCACAAATAGACAAACTTTACCTTTTATCCCTTCTGCAATGTCTCTCACAAAGATATTGAACAGAATCTGTCCCAAAACCGATCCCAGTGGCACTCCACTTAACACTATTTTCTCATCAGAGTTGCTTCCATTTACCATTACACACTGTCTTCTATCAGTCAACCAGTTTGTAATCCATGCTACCACTTTGGTGCTCTCTCCCAAGCTTCTCATTTTATTCACAAGTCTCCTATGTGGGGCCATATCAAAAGCTTTGCTGAAATCTAAGTAGATCACATCAAGTGCTCTTCCTTAATCCAGTTCTCTAGTCACCCAATAAAAAGAATCAATCAGATTTGTTTGACAGGACCTTCCCCTGGTGAATCCATGCTGCCTCAGGTCGAGCAACCCATCGGATTGTAGATAGTTCATTCCTTTCCTTCAGCAGAGTCTCCATTAATTTTCCCACCACTGAGGTGAGGCTAACCAGCCTGTAGTTTCCAGCCTCCTCTCTGCTCCCACTCTTTTGAAGTAGGACCACCACCGCTCTTCTTTAATCCTGCAGCACCAATCCCATTTCCAGGGATCTATTGAACAGGACTTTCAGCAGGTCTGCTAGCACATCTCTGAGCTCCTTCAGTATCCTGAGATGTATCTCATCTGGCCACATGGCCTTGTCCAGTTTCAGTTTGCCTAGCTCTTCCCATACAATCTCTTCTATAAATGGAGTTTTGTCCACCTCATCCTTACAAATGATCTGGAAAGGGGTACAATGAAAAAGGTGATCACATTTGCAGATGACAAAATTATTCAGAGTAGTTAAACCACAAGCAGATTGTGATAAATTACTGTGGAAAACGAAGCCTACATGGCTCATGGTGTCCTCTCGAGTCCTCTGCTTGGAGAAGTATGCAGATGAGCTTTCTGGTCCTCTGCTGCTAGAGTGTTAAAGCTGTGGAAGTTAGAACCTATATGGCTTGAGTGTCCCCTGGAGTCCTCTGCTGGGAAAAGTATGCCAATGAGCCTTCTAATTCTTTGTTGCTGGAAAGGGAGTGGGGGCTGTGGAAGATGAAGCCTAGAGGGTTCGAAGTGACCTCTAACATCCTCTGCTTGGGCTGCTGGGAGAAATATGCAGATGAGTCTTCCGATCCTCTGCTGTTAAAAGAGGGTGGATGATGTGGTACCTGGGGCTATGGAAGTTGAAGCCTAGATGGCTCCTGGTTTCCTCTAGAATCTTCTGCTGGGTCTGCTGGGACAAACATGCAGACGAGTTTTCTAGTTCTCTACTGTTGGAAAGCATACAGAGGCTATCAAAGCTGAAAGCCTAGAGGGCTCAAGTTGCCCTCTGCTGGGGCTGCTAGAAGAAGGATAAAGTTGAACCTTCTGGTCTTTTGCTGTTGGAAAGAGTGTGGATTAGGGATGTGCAGAGCAAAATTTTATGTTCATATTTTTTATGTCCGAAAGGGGGTCCCACTTGCGGCCAATATGGACATAAAAAAAATCCAATGAGTTGGGTATATGTACATATGTGCAAAAAAAAATTTAAACCCCCTCACCCTCCTTAATCCCCCCCCCAGACTTACCACAACTCCCTGGTGATCGAGCGAGGAGTGAGGACGTCATTTCTGCAATCCTTGGCGAGAAGCATGTGACGTCGGTGGCACGTCGAGTGACGCGGCGTCACGTGATTCCCGGCTCGTTCGCGCCGGACGGCTCGTTCGGCCCAAAAAGAACTTTTGGCCAGCTTGGGGGGGCCTCCTGACCCCCCCAAGCTGGCCAAAAGTTATTTTTGGGCCGAACGAGCCGTCCGGCGCGAACTCGCCGGGAATCACGTGGCGCCGCGTCACTCAGACGCGACGTCACGTGATTCCCGGCAAGTTCGCGCCGGACGGCTCGTTCGGCCCAAAAAGAACTTTTGGCCAGCTTGGGGGGGCCTCCTGACCCCCCCAAGCTGGCCAAAAGTTCTTTTTGGGCCGAACGAGCCGTCCGGCGCAAACTCGCCGGGAATCACGTGGCGCCGCGTCACTCAGACGCGACGTCACGTGATTCCCGGCAAGTTCGCGCCGGACGGCTCGTTCGGCCCAAAAAGAACTTTTGGCCAGCTTGGGGGGGCCTCCTGACCCCCTCAAGCTGGCCAAAAGTTCTTTTTGGGCCGAACGAGCCGTCCGGCGCAAACGAGCCGGGAATCACGTGACGCCGGCGTCACTCGACGTGCCGCCGACGTCACATGCTTCTCGCCAAGGATTGCAGAAATGGCGTCCTCACTCCTCGCTCCATCACCAGGGAGTTGTGGTAAGTCGGGGGGGGGATTAAGGAGGGTGAGGGGGTTTATATTTTTATTTTGGCTCAACAATCGCGATTTCCCACATATCGAACATATCTATGTTCGATATGTGGGAAATCCGATCGTTTATGTCGAATCAATTTTTTAAGTAAAAAAAAAATATGAGTTGCGTTTTACTAATGCGGTCAATCCGAATGCACACCCCTAGTGTGGATGACTTCCACATTCTTCCCAACAGCAGAGGACCAGAAGCTAGATGGTTGTCATTGTTTTCTGGAATCTTCTGCTGGGGCTGCTGGGAAAAGATTGCAGATGAGCCCTCTGGACGTCTATTGTTGGAAGGAGTACAGGGGTTGTGGAAAATGAAACCTATAGGACTCATTGTTTCTTCAACTAGGAGAAGAATGCAGATGAGCCTTCAGGGCCAACATTTTTGGAAAGAGTGAAGGGGCTGTGGAAGATGAAGCTTAGTTGCCTCATGTTGCCCTCTGCAGTCTTCTGCTGGGGCTGCTGGGAGAAGTATACAGATGAGCCTTCCAGGAAATTCATTCAAAAGAAAAGTCAATAAGATGTAAAATTATATAATTATAAGTAGATTAATTGTAGTCGCTGGAGGATCACTGACAAATATAAAATAAATCAATAGATTAAAAGTACTTTAGATTAATTTGAATAACCCTACTCTCTTAGAAATTTCAAGTTGCTAAAAACTGAACAATAAAATTAAGATACAGACAGTAGTCTAGCAGCAAGAGGTGGGCTAGGCAGTCTTTTGCAACCAGTGCCACATGCATGATTATTTACCAGTTGGTGAGGTGTTGTATGTGTGCACTTGGTGCAAAGAGCTGCTAGCCCCCAGAGAATGAGTCCGATCTCTGGAAGCTGGGGTTGGGGGGAGAGGCTTGGGGAAAGGCTCTTCTGGGACTGGAGAAGGGTTTTGGTCTGGGGCGGACTGGTTGTGCTAGGGCTGCAGAGGGGAGGGCAGGCTGAGCTGGTGCTGGAGGGCAATGCATAGGAGCATTCAGGTAATTTCCACTGGTGTCAGCCAGGTGTACATTTATAACTATAACTTTCTTCCCATCACTCACTGGTTTAAAGTATTAACAAACACAGACAGTCTTAGTATCAGCAAAAATATATAAATTTAATAGTAACAGAATTGCATAATTATTTTGCCAAAATTGAAAAAAATCTTTAGCTTAATTTTCTAAAAATATATACTAAACTTTATTGATAAAATGCATAGATTTCAGAAAGTTAACTTTAGATACATCGTCAATACAAAAAGGGCAGTTCAAATACATTGCAAACATTTAGATGAAATCAGATGCACAGAAATTGGGTCCTGACGATAGCTGGAGCAAAGGCATGACTCAGCTGCTGAACCGTTCCCATGGCTTGGCCTAGATGATGGCCATTGGCACAAGGGTCTGTCGGCTCTCCCCCTCACAGGATAGTCTCTATTGTAGTGGGGGCAGAGGTGCTGGGTGAAATGGTGATGCGGGAGTGGACGGACAGGCTTCCGGGGATGGGATATTTCCTTGACCACTGGCCTGCCCAGTCACAAAAGGGGTGCAAGGTGGGGTCAGATTCCGTGACCTACAGGTTGTGGGCCACTGTCATCACTGTCCTTCACTGTGAGCCGGTAAGGAACTTGCTGAGTCAAGGTAGAATCAGGGCTGGATTTAAGATTTTGGCCCCCATAGGCAGAGTGCCCTGGTGGCACCCCTTTGAAGCTCTGCCGGCACGTGGCCCTAAAGCAAGCGGAAGCAGGTTCCTCTTTGGCCCTTGTATTTGGGCACCTTTCTGTGGTATGCTATTGGGTCTGTGGCTTCAGCGTGCATGTTCGGTGACGTCTGCATCAGCCAGTGCGCCGGCTGTTTATCCTAGGTAGGGTGCTAACCTCCTGCAGATTTTCAGGACAGGCTGATCCAATCCCTGGTTTTTCCCCTCTGCCTGCATGGATTTGTAGTTGTGGTGTTTTTATTGATTTTCCTAAAGAAAGCACGTCTATTTTAGTTAGAGTTCTGTCTGAATCCACCTAATGGTAGAATCAGAGCAGCACATCTCTGAGGGAGAAGTAAGGAGAAAGACCGGATCTAGCCTAAGATTCAATGTAAATGACACGACGTGCCTCCACATCAAAAATCAAATACAGTGCAAATGAAAAACTTTGTGAAAGTCTGTTAGTACCACCAGATCCAGAAACTGTTGTGCTGGGGTCTGCTTAGTCACCAGGTTTTTCCCCCATCCTACACTTGGTCCCTGTAAGACTTCTTAGTACAGAACAAGGCCAATCGCGAATTTCAGCTTCTCCCCTCCCACAGGGAGCTATCCAAGTCCCCAAGCTGCAGCAGTGCTCTGCAACGACAGACTTTTAATGCATCCCGAAAAATAACTCTCAGTAGCACAGGCCTAGTGAAGGAGCACTGCTCCAACCTCCCCTCTTCCCCCACTCTGGCAGGGTTTACCCAGTCTTTCACCTGTAGCAGTGCTTTCTACCTTCAGTCAATCTCCATGCTCAAATCCTCTGCTGTCTCTGGTACGTCCAACTGCGCTCCGCTCTCCTGTGGTGCCCCAGCTCCTTCTGTCTCCATCAGTTCAGGCAATGGCAGTAGACCCTCTCCTCCCAGATTATTCCACCGGAGGGCCTGGTGAGTTTGGAGCTCTCGCCCTCCCTTCTCTCAGAAGCTTCACCCTCAGAGCCCCATAATTCCAGGTTCTTGCTAAGAAACCTGGGAAATGTAGTCCAATGTGTTTTTCTTTGCTCAGGGGTATCCGTCATGCAGGTGGTCTCTGTACCAAGCAGTGGGCGATCTTCTCCCCTTTCCCACTTCTCCTGCTCAAGGCTCATGAGTTCCGGCATCCTCCAGCTAATCACGATACCACCAAACGTGACTTTGTTTCAATCCTCCTTTGCGCACCCTGCGGGATGCAGGGTCGCATCAGTTGATGTTTATTGTCTTGTGGGGGGGGGGGGGGGCGGCCAGTGTGCCTTCCTCCCCGATTTGTTTGTTTGTTCTGGGTTGAAATATGCTCAGGGGTATCCGGGCCTTGCACCTGCTCATACCTGGGAACTTCTGAGTTTTGCTCACCCTGAGATGGTGGGGGTGGAGCTTAGGCGGGCTGTAAAGACTTTCTCTTCCTCCACCCCATCTCACCTCTCTCCTCCCTCCCACAACTACTTTCTTCTCAATTTATGTTCTCTGTCGGGTAATAAAATAGTTTCCAACCTTTGGTGTCTCGGGCTTGATTTTCTGGCTCAGCCTTTTTTTGTCTCATTCTCTGTCCTTATCTCTTTTCCTTTGTTTTCTGTCTCTCTCTAGTGCCCTCCTTCATTTATCTTTTCTGTTTCAGTTCCCACCTCTCCTTTCCCTCAGCAGCAGGCACTTTCATACTTTCTCTTCCTTTTTTTCTCTCCCCTTCTCCTGCTTTTTCCACTTCATCCATCCTGCTCTGCTTTCACCGTTCTTCCTCCCATTTCTCCTGCACTTCTTCCTCCACTCCTTCATCCCCTCGATTCTTTCCTCCAACCCAGAACCTTCTTTCTCCATCTCCCCCTTTCTCTTCCTCCTCCCCATCAACCCCCCCTTTTCTCCCCTGTCCCCTTGCTCTCATCGTTCCCTAATTCAACCCTCTCTCCTCCTATCTATTGTCTTCCCTGCACCCATCTCTATCCCAACTCCTCTCTCTCCCCCCCTCTCTCTCTCCCCCACCCACCATACCTACACTTGCTCTCCCTTTTCCTCCCCCCCCCTCAACTCTTGATTCTTCTTGGGCTGGCTCTTCTCACTTTCCTTTCCTCTCCACCTCCACATATTTGTCCCTCCTTTTGTTTGCCCCTCTCTTTTCCCATCCTTACTTCCCATTCTGGCTCCCTCCACATTTTTATTCTCCCAGTCACACACACTCTACTCTCTCCTCTCACTTTCTCACACAGACCCTGTACCTGTAGTGCAGAATGAAAAAGCATATAATAGCCCATAATTCATATCATGTCAGACTCCAGCATGGTAGAAAGAAGGAAGTAAGAGCCTAATAAGAAATAGGATCCAAAACTGTTTGCTAATCTCATGAGATACCTGGTTTTTGCATCATCAGGTACTAGCCGAGATTGCCTGTGTATTCTGGGAAAATACCAGGGGTGTCTTCCAAACCCTAGTCCAGGTCTTATAACTGAAAATTAGATACAAATGGTGATTGTACATTGTTCCTGCTATTTTAGTGGGTGGCTGATTTGGGGGTAAAATGTCAGGGTATGTGTGCTGCTGCCCCCATCCTCCCCCCAAGGAATGCCCCCCTTTTTGCCCGGCTAAAAGTATGCATCCTATACAAGCCCTTGCATTTCTGCATCGAGGAGATCAGCTTTCAGCCAGGCCAATTTCCTGGGGGAAATGGTTTTGAAAATTGTCCTCACTGAGGCGAGTGTTCAAAATATGCATGTAGGTGCCAAGAATCCAGGGTGTGCTTTCTACCTACAGATTTTGCACCATTCTTAAAAATAAAAACATGCACAGGCTTTCCTCTTTGAAAATTGTTGCAGGATAAAGTTTGGGTTGATCTTTTTGTGCGGGTAAATTTTTGGCTGGGAAAAATATGTGTGCACAGTTGAAAATATCATGGATGTGTATACTTTCCTAATACTGCCCAAACTATACCTCCGGAAATGCCTCTCTTTAGTGCCTGCAATGAGACTATTCCCATATTTTTACCCACACTAAAGGTGGCAATTTTCAAAAGGCTGTTTTATGCACAAAAACATCCAGTTATGTGTAGAAAAGCAATGGAAAATTATCCTCATTTTATTCAATTCTGGAGGCTTTACCTCCATAAGGATATAGACAGAGTAAAGCCAATCCAGAGAAAGGTGACCAAAATGGAGCAGGATCTGCACTGTAAGCCATGTGAGGTGATGCTGAAGGACCTAGAAGAGAGGAGAGACAGGAGGAATATGATAGAGCAAGTGGCACCGTGTGCAGACAGAATGGCCAGAGAAAAGACGTAGACTGGGCTCTGGCTGAATATTCATGAACTTTTATTAATTCACAATAGAAAAACAACTTTGCATACCTACACAGCTTATAAACAAAGAAGCAGTATAACAGTCTCTCAGTCCAGGTCTTTCCTAAGATTCCTACGTTTCCTGGGGCCGTCTCTTCACACCTGAGCCTGGCTACTAGATATGCACCACTTCTCAGGGGCCTCATCCTAGACCAGGATGCCCTGTTGTCTGAGGTTTAAGGTAGACCGGGCCGGATCTGTGGATCTGGTCCCTTAAGGTATTCTGGGGTTTTCTCCTTCACAGAGCCATTCAGATATCTCAAAGATATAAATAACCTACACGAGGCAAAAGCTTTTCAGTGGAAAGGAAATCCTAGCACAGGATGAGACTCAGACTCAGGAGTAATGTAAGGAAAGAGGTTCTCCACTGGTAAATACTGGAAGAGTCTTTCAGGAAAGGTGATGGAGGCTGAAGCAGTACCAGAATATAAGCCAACCTGGGGTAAGCACAGGGGATCTCTAGTGAAGTGGAAATTAAGGGGAAATCAGAGATCAGATAGGCTATGCAGCATTGCAGTAGGAAGGGATAATAGGCAGATTGGAAAGAAAGTCAAGCTAAACCTATTTTCTTTAATTCTTTTATTCCTTAAAAAAACATTTGAAAATACCAGTGTCCTTATCATAAGTGGAAGTTGAGCGGGCATCCGTGAAACCCACTAATTTCAGTCAGTTGCCAGACATAGAGGGGGCCATTTACTAAGCATTTTTCCCATAGACATAGAAAAGGAGGACACCTTTAGTAAATAGGCCGCAGATTTTCTACATTCTTCTTTTGTTTAAAAATTCCTTGTATTCCATATTTAGAGTAATTCTCAAAGGGTTTTGGTGAGGAAACTTGGAAGCCACGCGTATAAGTAGCGTGTACGTGCAGAGGTAGTGGGGTATACGTGGGCTGGGGTGGGGTTCAGCAGTGCCCGCCCAAGTTGGTATTTTGTACGTGGTATATGCACATGTACATTACCAAACTTATATGCAAGCTCTAATACAGGGGCAAGCAAACTACGCCCTGCGGGCCAAATCCGGCCCATCACTAAGTTTCATCCGGCCTGCCTCTCTGTAAAAAGTTAACATTATGTTCAGCCCACGCTTGTGACAAGCAAAAGAGGGGGCTATCCTGCACCATGGGGCAGTGGACTGACGTGCTGGCGGGGTTCCCCTCCCCCCCCCCGCCAGTAAGAACAGGCCCTGCAAGGTGGTGGGCCCGAAGTTTCCCTTCCGGCTGGGCTTCCAGCACCCAGCTGGCAGAAAGAAGCAAGAAGGGTGAGTCACATGGTGGGTGAGTCACATGGTGGCTGAGTCACGTGGTGGGTGAGTCACATGGTGTCATCCTCTCCCTTAGTAGAGCCTTTCCAATCTGGGATTCTGGTTTTCTTCACTCCGTCATCTGGTCAGAATCCAGAGGAAGTGGCCGCTGAGGGCTCTGATTTGGAGAGGGTATCAGACCTACTGGCCGAAACATCTTTGAGCCCTGGGGCCCCCAAGTATCCCTCTTCCACCTCATTATCTACCTACTGATTTTTTAAAAACTGGATCATCACCAGAAGGAAGTGGAGAAGGAGCCCAAACTGCAGTGGGAGAGTTGGAAGCTGGTGGAGCAAAAGGAATTGTGATTTTGGATGACCCCCCAGAAATCACTTTAAAGTCGTTGTGGAAAGCGATAAAATCCTTAGAAGGGGCAATTATTAATCTATCTAAGCTGACTGTAGAATCTAACCAACGTTTTAATGTTGTTGAAGCTTCCCTGAAAAATAATAAAGATAGTATTGAGCAGATGGGGACTAGATTGAGCAATTTAGAGAACTGGCAGCAAAGGTTTGCTAGAGCCGAGATTATATATGATAAGAAACTGGAGGGGATAGAGAATACTTTAAAGTATTTAAATCTTAGAATTATTAATTTCCCCAAGCATGATGTAATATCTGCTTATGAAATGTTTAAAGAGTATCTCATACAAATATTAAAAATGTCATCGAAAACGCTACCAGTACTATCTAAGATCTATTATGTTTCATCCAAAAATAATGTAGCTGTGAATAAGTCAGGTGAAGGACAATTAAATTTGTTGGAAGTTATTGAATATAATATTGATACTGTAATAACGAATAGATCTGTATTACATGTTTCATTTTCTTTTGCCTCAGATAGAGAAATTGACCTTAGACTTTTTATGCAAAATCGATTATCCCTGTTCCGTGGCGATAAAATCTGGATATATCTTGATTTTAAAAAAATTTATAAACATGAGAACAGAGGTTGAAGCTATAGGTGGGAAAATGCTATTAAAATTTCCATGTAAATATGAAATTGTACTTCATAATCAAAAATATGTATTTTTCGAATGATCTCAACTTTGAGCTTTTCTCGATTCCCACACCCAATAATTTGCAGAATTGGGATTTGTGGCAAAGGTAAAATAAAAACCTAGATGTACTCTCAATTTTCAATTGTTATAGAAAGAAGGAAGTTTCCTATTTTCTTTTTCCTCATTCCGCTTATAAATTTATCATCTCCTTCCGAACATTACCTTTGATATCAGATATAAATTTTCTGCTTTAGTTAATTTTTGAATGTTAAAATAATTACAATATCTGAAGGTTGTAACAAATGCTTGTATTTGTTTTTGACAATAGCATAAATAAAAAAGAAAAAAGAAAAAAAGAAATGATATAACACAGGTGATGAGTCCCTACTAATTATGGCTTAATTAATAAACAAAAATCATGTGCATTTTCTGTCAGTGAAACACTATCCACTAAATCTCCATTTTTATCCTTGCAGGGCACATTGTTTTCAATTTAAAAATCCCTTTTTTGTTCAAGTTGGCTCAGCTGTTGATCTAGATTACCACTGCGAATGACTGGCTCTATATGATCTAACAGAATCCATTGCATCTGTTTAGCAGTATTTTGCATTTCAATAGAATAATCTACCATGATCCGTGAGCATTGCAAATGCATCTGTAATGCTCATAGTTACATAGTAAGTGATGGCAGATAAAGAGCAAATGGTCCAACCAGTCTGCCAGCAAGTTGCTTTTAGTAGTAACTGCCACTCTGTGCAGGTTACCCCCATCCCTTCAGTTAAGGGTAGCAACTGCCACTCTTTGCAGGTTACCCCCATTCCTTCTGTTAAGAGTAGTAACCGCCACTCAGTGAAGGTTACCCATGCCGCCTGTTAAGGGTAGTTACTACCGCTGTGTGCAGATTACCTCCATGCCTTCTATTAATAGTAACTGCTGTTCCATGCAGGTTACTCCCATGCCTTCTGTCAAGGGTAGGAGCTGCCATTCTATACAGGTTACCACCATGACTTCTGTTAAGGGTAGTAACTGCCGTTCTGTGCAGGTTACCCCATACTAGGGATGTGCATTCGGATTGACCGCATATGGAAAACGCAACTCAATATTTTTTTTTAACTTAAAAAAAAGATGGGGCGTATACGAGCAGATTTCCGACATAAATGAACATAGATATGTCGGATACGGCGAATCGCCATGCGCGCGCTTTCTCGCCGCCATTACCTGCGACTCGAGCTCGGAGCCCCGGATTACCTGAAAATGGCGGCGCCCCTGCGGTAACCATGCCAACCTGTCTGACCCTGTCCTGGGCAGCAGTTCCAGGGCTGGGAGTACCCTGCCTCATATCTACTTTAGTTCTATGTGCACTGCAGTGCACACAGACAGACACATTCCGTGCATTGCCAGGCAGGCAGTGAGGCAGTGGGCATTGTAAACAGAGTGAACATTGCCCTTCAGCGAGTCTGTTACATTTGCTATTTTTAAACAGACTTAAAAGCATTCTCCTTGAGTGGTTCAGTGCTGGGTGGGCAGCAGTTCCAGGGCTGGGAGTACTCTGCCTCATATCTACTTTAGTTCTATGTGCACTGCAGTGCACACAGACAGACACATTCCATGCATTGCCAGGCAGGCAGTGAGGCAGTGGGCATTGTAAACAGAGTGAACACATTCTCCTTGAGTGGTTCAGTGCTGGGTGGGCAGCAGTTCCAGGGCTGGGAGTACTCTGCCTCATATCTACTTTAGTTCTATGTGCACTGCAGTGCACACAGACAGACACATTCCGTGCATTGCCAGGCAGACAGTGAGGCAGTGGGCATTGTAAACAGAGTGAACATTGCCCTTCAGCGAGTCTGTTACATTTGCTATTTTTAAACAGACTTAAAAGCATTCTCCTTGAGTGGTTCAGTGCTGGGTGGGCAGCAGTTCCAGGGCTGGGAGTACTCTGCCTCATATCTACTTTAGTTCTATGTGCACTGCAGTGCACACAGACAGACACATTCCATGCATTGCCAGGCAGGCAGTGAGGCAGTGGGCATTGTAAACAGAGTGAACACATTCTCCTTCAGTGGTTCAGTGCTGGGTGGGCAGCAGTTCCAGTGCTGGGAGTACCCTGCCTCATATCTACTTTAGTTCTATGTGCACTGCAGTGCACACAGACAGACACATTCCGTGCATTGCCAGGCAGGCAGTGAGGCAGTGGGCATTGTAAACAGAGTGAACATTGCCCTTCAGCGAGTCTGTTACATTTGCTATTTTTAAACAGACTTAAAGCATTCTCCTTGAGTGGTTCAGTGCTGGGTGGGCAGTGCCAGGGCTGGCACTGGCAGTTCTCTGCCTCATATCTACTGAAAAGGAAGCTTGTTCTCTGTGCACTCACTGCACACACACAGACAGACACATTCCGTGCATTGCCAGGCAGGCAGTGAGGCAGTGGGCATTGTAAACAGAGTGAAGATTGCCCTTAAGCGAGTCTGTTCAATTTGTTATTTTTAAACAGACTTAACCGCATTGTCCTTGAGTGGTTCAGTGCTGGGTGGGCAGCAGTTCCAGGGCTGGGAGTACCCTGCCTCATATCTACTGAAAAGGAAGCTTGTTCTCTGTGCACTCACTGCACACACACAGACAGACACATTCCGTGCATTGCCAGGCAGGCAGTGGGCATAAACAGAGTGAAGATTGGCCTTAAGCGAGTCTGTTCAATTTGTTATTTTTAAACAGACTTAACCGCATTGTCCTTGAGTGGTTCAGTGCTGGGTGGGCAGCAGTTCCAGGGCTGGGAGTACCCTGCCTCATATCTACTGAAAAGGAAGCTTGTTCTCTGTGCACTCACTGCACACACACAGACAGACACATTCCGTGCATTGCCAGGCAGGCAGTGGGCATAAACAGAGTGAAGATTGGCCTTAAGCGAGTCTGTTCAATTTGTTATTTTTAAACAGACTTAACCGCATTGTCCTTGAGTGGTTCAGTGCTGGGTGGGCAGCAGTTCCAGGGCTGGGAGTACCCTGCCTCATATCTACTGAAAAGGAAGCTTGTTCTCTGTGCACTCACTGCACACACACAGACAGACACATTCCGTGCATTGCCAGGCAGGCAGTGAGGCAGTGGGCATTGTAAACAGAGTGAACATTGCCCTTCAGCGAGTCTGTTACATTTGCTATTTTTAAACAGACTTAAAAGCATTCTCCTTGAGTGGTTCAGTGCTGGGTGGGCAGTGCCAGGGCTGGCACTGGCAGTACTCTGCCTCATATCTACTGAAAAGGAAGCTTGTTCTCTGTGCACTCACTGCACACACACAGACAGACACATTCCGTGCATTGCCAGGCAGGCAGTGAGGCAGTGGGCATTGTAAACAGAGTGAAGATTGCCCTTAAGCGAGTCTGTTCAATTTGTTATTTTTAAACAGAGTTAACCGCATTGTCCTTGAGTGGTTCAGTGCTGGGTGGGCAGCAGTTCCAGGGCTGGGAGTACCCTGCCTCATATCTACTGAAAAGGAAGCTTGTTCTCTGTGCACTCACTGCACACATACAGACAGACACATTCCGTGCATTGCCAGGCAGGCAGTGAGGCAGTGGGCATTGTAAACAGAGTGAAGATTGCCCTTAAGCGAGTCTGTTCAATTTGTTATTTTTAAACAGACTTAACCGCATTGTCCTTGAGTGATTCAGTGCTGGGTGGGCAGCAGTTCCAGGGCTGGGAGTACCCTGCCTCATATCTACTGAAAAGGAAGCTTGTTCTCTGTGCACTCACTGCACACACACAGACAGACACATTCCGTGCATTGCCAGGCAGGCAGTGGGCATAAACAGAGTGAAGATTGGCCTTAAGCGAGTCTGTTCAATTTGTTATTTTTAAACAGACTTAACCGCATTGTCCTTGAGTGGTTCAGTGCTGGGTGGGCAGCAGTTCCAGGGCTGGGAGTACCCTGCCTCATATCTACTGAAAAGGAAGCTTGTTCTCTGTGCACTCACTGCACACACACAGACAGACACATTCCGTGCATTGCCAGGCAGGCAGTGGGCATAAACAGAGTGAAGATTGGCCTTAAGCGAGTCCGTTCATTTTGTTATTTTAAACAGACTGAGCATTCTTCTTGAGTGGGTCTGTTAATTTAGTTATTTTAAACTGACCGAACATTATTATTGTGGGACAGTGGGCAGTGTTACCACTAGTACTCATTGACATTAAATCCATAATGTCAGGGAAAGGGAGATGCAAGCGACTTAGTGGGAATGGCAGCGGAGGCACCGCAAAAGACACCAGCGCAACACCACCAGTACAGGTAAAAAGGCAACTGTCGCAATCAAACGTCTTTGTAGGGGATGGCAGTTCCATGGCAAAAAAAAAGAAATCAGACCATGAAACTTTGCAATCGCCAGCACGTGTTTCTGGCACTGTAGTTTTGGAGGAGAGTGAAGAGGAGGCAGAGTCTAGCCAGACAAAAGTTACACACCCAAGAGCAGCCAGGGGACAGAAGTGTCCTGCAAAACTTTGCGGTGACAAGGTAGCGCTGGCACTGTTAGCTTCTGATTCAGAAGAAGAATCTTCTTGGGTGGGATTCTCATCAGAAATGGAAGATGTAATACCTGAGCAATCTTCGGTAGAATTGTCAGTTAGTCCTGTTTTAGCCTCCACCTCCAGAAATCTGCGGCAGGGGAGACATTCCACTGATATGGAGGAGGAGGAAGAGCTGTCAGAAGGGAGACAGAGGGTGACTGTTGCCCCCGCTGGCATTGCTTCGCCGGGTGCAGTGGGTGCACCACCCACACCCAGTAGTACCTCAACTCCAGTGCCACCATCCACCCCCAGGGCGGGAAAGAGAGGAGGATCACAAAAGAAATCTGCGATCTGGGCACATTTTAAAGTGACAGAAGACCCGCGTTATGCTCGGTGTAATTACTGTGCCAGGGATATTAGCAGAGGCAAGCAACTGGGACATCTGTCAAATTTTGGCATGGAGTATCATATTAAGAGGCAACACCCAACAAGATTACTGCCATCTGGGGATGGTAGCATTTTCCGTCAGGGGACCCCTTCCCCTTCCAACCAGGGTGCAGTGGCAGGAAAGCAGCAGAGTCAGCCCACGCCCTCATACCCTTCTAGCAGTCAGGCGGCAGGCCAGAAACCCACTGACATGTGGGAGAAGCGACAATGCACCATGGAGGAAATGGGGTGGAGTGCGGTAACGCTATCCCGGGGTAGGAGGCAGGCAGCCGCAAAAGTAGTAACCAGGAGCATTGGGGAAATGATTGCCCTTGATGACCAGCCCCTGCAGTTAGTGGAGAATGTGGGTTTCAAACGTTTCTTGAAGGTCGTACTTCCAAATTACAAAGTCCCCTCCAGAACCACATTTAGTAGAAAGGTCATCCCCAGCCTGTACAAGCACTGTGTCAGTCGCATGCAAGCACTGCTAGGTAAGGCAGACGGAAGAGTGCATTTCACCTGCGATATCTGGACCGCCATGAATGCTGCACACTCTTACCTCTCTCTGACAGCACACTGGTGGGACATGGCAGAGGCAGGGGCAGCCAGCAGCTCTATTACTGAACAAGCATCAGGGTGGAGGTGGGCTTTACTGCACACCCACCTGACGGACCAGGCCCATACCGCTGCCAATATTCTAGCATGCATCAGAAAGATGCTGGCGAGCTGGAAAGTACACCAGCGAGACAGTAAAACGCGGACAGGCTTTTTTGTCACAGACAACGGTGCAAACATGGTTAAGGCAATAAGCGATGGGCGGTTTAAGAACATCCGATGTTTTGCACACACTCTGCATCTGGTAGTGAAGTCAGGTTTGGGCTTGGAGTGCAAGGACAAGGAGACTGAATACCTGCGTCGGTTAATACAGAAGTGCAGGAACATAGCAGCGCACTTCCACAGAAGTGTCAGGGCGGGGCAGGTTCTCCGAGAAAAGCAGACTGATTTGGATATGCCTCAGAAGCGTCTCATTCAAGACGTTGCCACCCGGTGGAATTCAACCTTTATGATGCTGGAGAGGTTATTGGAGCTGCAGACACCCCTTCATGAACTTTCTGGTACAATAGACATAGGTGTGCAGAATCCCCTAGGGCATCACGATTGGTTAGTCATGAGTCAGCTGGTAAAAATCCTGCAGCCCTTCAAGGACGTCACGGAGGAGCTGAGTTCCAGAAGTTCCACCTTGGCTGACATCATCCCTATAGTGAAATTCCTGGATGACCATTTGGAAGGCATTAAACGGCAAGAGGGAATGACTGCTGAGGTGCTGCAGTGTGTGGACGTTTTGCAGCAGCAGGTGAAAGACAGATTAAGGCCTTTAACAGAGGACAGCACATACATGCTCGCCTCTGTCTGTGATCCCCGTGTGAAAGGTAAACTCGCCCTACAGACCAATTGTCTGTCATTTGTGAAGGAGCTGTTGTTAGCTGTTGTCCGTGAACAGGAGCACCATAGGCGGAGACAGATTAGGCTTGAAGCACAGGTGGAAACAGCAGGCACGTCACAGAGTTGTGCTGCTGCTAGCCCTGGCAGGAGAAGGACTGTGTCAGTGACAGATACTATTATTAGTGCGTCCACCTCAACGTCAGAACGCCCAAGGCATGTTGGCCATAAAGATACATCAGTTGTGCAACGGGCGAGAGAGAAAGTAACTGGATTGAGTGACTCTCAGCCCTCCCAAGCACAGGAGGAGACAGCAGCAGAGCTGTCAGTGACACGGTATCTCTCAGAGCCGATAGAGAACACGCAGACAGATCCGCTGGCATATTGGGCACACAAGTCCACTGTCTGGCCACACCTAGCCAAAGTGGCTGAAGGATATCTGTCATGTCCACCAACCAGTGTGCCCAGTGAACGTGTTTTTTCAATGACAGGGGATATCATGAGCCCTCACCGCTCAAGGCTGTCACCGGTCTTGATGGAAATGCTAGTGTTTTTGAAAGTAAACCTGCCATTGCTTGGCTTTCCTGATTTTCCTTGTGAATGGCAAGATGAATAAAAGCTATTGAAAGGAGCCTTGCAGCAGTTCCAATTGCCTCCTATGCTCAAGATAATGTAAGCACTGCAGCACATGTTCTTGACATGAATCGCTGTGCCTGACCGGCATCTACTGTGCAGCCCTTGTGTTCCCACAAGTGTTTTAACTCCGTTGCTGTTCCTGCCTGTACCTCCAGGCATTGTGTTCCTACTGGTGTTTTAACTCCATTGCTGTGCTTGCCTGTCCCTCCAGGCCTTGTGTCCCTAGCCGGGATTGACCTCTGTCCTCCAATGATGTGCCTGTTCCTCCAGGCCTTGTGTCCCTAGCTGGGCAGTTCCGTTTTGTTATTTTAAACAGACTGAGCATTGTCCTTCAGAGTGGGTCTGTTGATATTGCTATTTTAAACAGACTGAGCATTGACCTTCAGAGTGGGTCCGTTAATTTTGTTCTTTTAAACAGACTGAGCATAGTCCTTGAGTGGGTCCGTTAATTTTGTTCTTTTAAACAGACTGAGCATGGTCCTTCAGAGTGGGTCCGTTCATTTTCTTATTTTAAACAGACTGAGCATTCTTCTTCAAGGCCGAAGTGGAGAAGGGTTCCATGTGAACAGCAGTTCAACATGGGTCAGTCGGTCCTAAGAGATAGGCGAGAGCCGTTCCGAAGGGACGGGCGAAGGCCTCCGTCGCCCTGGGCCAATCGAAAGGGAGTCGGGTTCAGATCCCCGAACCCGGAGTGGCGGAGATTCGGCGCTGGGCTCTTCCCTCTTCACTCGCCGTTACTGAGGGAATCCTGGTTAGTTTCTTTTCCTACGCGGCTTGTGTCCCTAGCTGGGATTGACCTCTGTCCTCCAATGATGTGCCTGTTCATCCAGACCTTGTGTTCCCACGCGTATTCTTATTTCTGAGAGATTTTCCGATTCCTTTGTCATCAGCTAAAGTGCATAAGATGCGTTGATGAATAGTTTTGAAGATGACACATCTGGCTTTATAGATGATACGGAAGTGGACGGGTAGCCAATGTAACTCTTTCAGAATGGGAGATATGTGGTCTCTCTTTCTTGCGCCTGTTAGTAATCGGGCTGCTGAATTTTGAACCATCTGTAGTGGTTTGGAATAGGATGAGGGCAGACCTAGCAATAGGGAACTGCAGTAGTCTAATTTCGCAAAAATGACTGCTTCGATGATCGTTCTGAAGTCTTGAGCATGGAAAAGAGGTCTTATCCTCTTCCGAACCTGGAGTTTATAGAAGCAGTCTTTGGTTGTTTTGTTGATATGTGCCTTGAAGTTTAGCCGGTTGTCTATTATCACTCCTAACTCTCTAACTTGTGTGGTAGGTAGGTTGGTGGGAAGAGTAGTGTTGGAGATATTGTTTTCAGGAGAGATGAGTAGGATTTCTGTCTTGGATGAGTTTAAGATGAGGTGTAGGTTGTTTACTACTTGTTTGATTTTCTGGTGGCATGTTTCCCAGTACTCAAGAGTTTTACAGTATGTGTCTTTGATAGGGATGATGATTTCAATATCATCTGCGTAAAGGAAGTACTTTAGATTGAGGTCGGTAAGAAGTTGGCAGAGAGGAAGAAGATAGATATTAAATAGGGTCGGAGACAATGAAGAACCTTGAGGGACTCCTATGACAGAGTCAAATCTTGAGGATTCCTTGTTTTGGAGTTTAACTTTGTAACCTCTGTAACTGAGAAACGTTTTGAACCAGGATAGGACGGTGCCGCTGATTCCTATGGACGAAAGCTGGTTTAGGAGGATGGCGTGGTTGACCGTGTCGAACGCTGCGGAAAGGTCTAACAAGATCAATAGGAAAGGATTTCCTTTGTCGAGGCCCATTAAGATATAATATTATATCTTATAGTTGTGGTTTGGATCATATTCTTTAGGTGAAGACGGTTGTCTATAATTACTCCCATGTCTCTCACATGGTTGTGGGTGAGAAGGTGTTTGTGATGGATCTGAGATGGGAGGTTTTCTTGCTTGTAGGAAATGAAGAGGAGTTTAGTTTTAGAGGCATTGAGGACCAGGTTTACACTGTTGAGGAGATTAGTGGTGGCTTGTAAGCTGTTGTTCCAAAGTGCGATGGCTTTGTTAATAGATTCTGTTATGGGAATAAGAATCTGAACATCGTCTGCATAGATGTAGTGAATGAGGTTAAGACTACTTAACAGTTGGCAAAGGGGAAGGAGGAAACGGCGGGGGAAATGGCAAAGCTGCTGCCAGGGGGGGCTATAACACGCGCCGCCGGAGCGGCGGGCGACCTGCCCCCCCTGGGCCTTCCCAGCCGACACGGAGCCGGTTGCGGCGCTCCGCCGCGGAGGAAATGCGCCCTGCGGCCGTCCGGGAGGCGTTCCCCGCCCCCCCCGCGAAAGGGGTGGGGGATCCGCCGAAACCCCGGTCCCACCGAACCCGCCGGGTTCAATCCTCCAGGAGGACTGCACGCACCCCACCCGTTTAACTCTTAACGGTTTCCCGCCCTTTTGAACTCGGTCTTGAAAGTTGTTTTCAACTTTCCCTTACGTACTTATTGATTTTATTGCTTTACTTTATTTTTTTTATTCCTGGACGGGGCCGGGGCCGTCCGGGAGGCGTTCCCCGCCCCCCCGCGAAAGGGGTGGGGGATCCGCCGAAACCCCGGTCCCACCGAACCCGCCGGGTTCAATCCTCCAGGCGGACTGCACGCACCTCACCCGTTTAACTCTTAACGGTTTCCCGCCCTTTTGAACTAACTCGCTCTTGAAAGTTGTTTTCAACTTTCCCTTACGTACTTATTGATTTTATTTACTTACTTTATTTTTTTATTCCTGGACGGGGCCGGGGCCGTCCGGGAGGCGTTCCCCGCCCCCCCGCGAAAGGGGTGGGGGATCCGCCGAAACCCCGGTCCCACCGAACCCGCCGGGTTCAATCCTCCAGGCGGACTGCACGCACCTCACTCGTTTAACTCTTAACGGTTTCCCGCCCTTTTGAACTCGCTCTTGAAAGTTGTTTTCAACTTTCCCTTACGTACTTATTGATTTTATTGATTTACTTTATTTTTTTTTATTCCTGGACGGGGCCGGGGCCGTCCGGGAGGCGTTCCCCGCCCCCCCGCGAAAGGGGTGGGGGATTCGCCGAAACCCCGGTCCCACCGAACCCGCCGGGTTGAATCCTCCAGGCGGACTGCACGCACCTCACCCGTTTAACTCTTAACGGTTTCCCGCCCTTTTGAACTCGCTCTTGAAAGTTGTTTTCAACTTTCCCTTACGTACTTATTGATTTTATTGATTTACTTTATTTTTTTTATTCCTGGACGGGGCCGGGGCCGTCCGGGAGGCGTTCCCCGCCCCCCCGCGAAAGGGGTGGGGGATTCGCCGAAACCCCGGTCCCACCGAACCCGCCGGGTTGAATCCTCCAGGCGGACTGCACGCACCCCACCCGTTTAACTCTTAACGGTTTCCCGCCCTTTTGAACTCGCTCTTGAAAGTTTTTTTCCACTTTCCCTTACGTACTTATTGATTTTATTTATTTATACCGGCATTGCATCCTCTGTAGGCTTCCCTGGTGGGTCTTGTGCATTTGAATAAACGAAGAGGAATTTGTAGGTCGATTATGGTGTGTTGGTGAATGATTTCTTATATCAAGGTGATGGATTTGTAAATGACTCTGAACTGAATTGGTAACCAGTGGAGGTCTTTTAGGACTGGGGAAATGTGGCCTCCTTTCCTAGTGTTTGTTAGTAGACGGGCTGCTGCGTTTTCAACCATTTGGAGTGGTTTTGTGTATGAGGAAGGGAGTCCAAGTAATGTAGAGTTGCAGTAGTAGAAAATGAGGGCTTGGAGGATGGTTCTGAAGTCTTTGGCGTGGAAGAGTGGTCTTATCCTTTTTTAAACTTGCAGTTTATAGAAGCAGTCTTTGGTGGTTTTATTGATATGGGATTTCAAGTTCAGTTAATTGTCGATTAGCACACCTAGATCCCTCACATGAGTAGTTTGTAGGTTGGTTGGGAGACAAGCTGTGAGATTGTTGTCAGGAGTTATGAGTAATACTTCAGTTTTAGAGGAGTTTAGTACCAGATTTAGGCTTTTGAGGAGGCTTTTGATTTCTAGGTGACAGGAATCCCAGTATTCGAGGGTTTTTGTGTATGATTCTTTGATGGGGATCAGGATCTGGATGTCGTCTGCATAGAGAAAGTGTATTAAATTGAGGTTGGTAAGGAGTCGGCAGAGTGGTAGGAGGTAAATATTAAAGAGTTTAGGGGATAAAGAGGAACCTTGTGGGACTCCGATGGCCGAGTCGTGGCGTGGTGATTCTTTGTTCTGGATTTTTACCTTATAACCTCTGTTGGTTAGCAACAATTTGAACCAGGCGAGCGCCAATCCAGAGATTCCGATTGCTACTAGCTGTTTCATCGGTCTCGTGCCAGTATTCAGCCTTACACGGAGTTTACCACCCGCTTTGGGCTGATTTCCCAAAGAACCCGACTCAGAGAAGACCCGGTCCCGGCGCGCCGGGGGCCACTACCGGCCTAACACCGTCCGCGGGCTGATCCTCCATCAGAAGGACTTGGGCCCCCGAGCGGCGCTGGGGAGGCGGTCTTCCGTATGCCACATTTCCCGCGCCCGCCGGACAGGCGGGGATTCGGCGCTGGGCTCTTCCCTCTTCACTCGCCGTTACTGAGGGAATCCTGGTTAGTTTCTCTTCCTCCACAGCTTGTGTCCCTAGGTGGTCCCTGCGGGTCGGTACGGCAAGAGTGGTATTCAAACAGCAAGCACTGGGGTATGAAAATACAGACCCCTGTGTGCTTACTTGGTAGAGGTTTTGCTAGGAGTAAGAATTTGTTGAGGATAATGTCAGTTTCTTAATAAGATCTCATGCTTTGACTGTTGAGGAGATTAGTGATGGCTTGTAAGCTGTTGTTCCAAAGTGCGATGGCTTTGTTAATAGATTCTGTTATGGGAATAAGAATCTGAACATCGTCTGCATAGATGTAGTGAATGAGGTTAAGACTAGTTAACAGTTGGCAAAGGGGAAGGAGGAAACGGCGGGGGAAACGGCGAAGCTGCTGCCAGGGGGGGCTATAACACGCGCCGCCGGAGCGGCGGGCCACCTGTATATACAATATATACAGCTTCTGAGCAGAGAATTTATTGATGGTGCGTGTTAGGTGGAGTTCGGGAAGGCTTGCCTGAAAAGCTATGTCTTGAGTCTTTCCAGAAAGGTTAGGAGGCGAGGTTCATTTCTGAGATCTCCCCGTGTACAACATTTTGAATTAAATATGCCACTTTATATTGTATGCGATATTGGATGGACATGCACAGCATTCCAGGTCAAACCCTTTTAGAGACGTCAAGCCTCGACAGACAAAGTAAAGAGTAAGAAATTGTTGAACTTGGAGGTGGACCCTTGTCCGAGGGAAACGGCGAAGCTGCTGCCGGGGGGGGGGGGGGGGGGGGGGGGGCAATAACACGCGCTGGAGCCGGTATTTACCCTTAGATGGAGTTTACCCACCCACTTTGGCCTGCATTCCCAAACAAACAGACTACGAGAAAACCCGGTCCCGGCGCGCCGGGGGCCGCTACCGGCCTAACACCGTCCGCGGGCTGAGGCTTGATGAGAAGGACTTGGGCCCCCGAGCGGCGCCAGAGAGGCGATCTTCCGTACGCCACATTTCCCGCGCCCGCCGGACGAGCGGGGATTCGGCACTGGGCTCTTCCCTCTTCACTCGCCGTTACGGAGGGAATCCTGGTTAGTTTCTTTTCCTCCGCGGCTTGTGTCCATAGGTGGGATTGACCTCTGTCCTAGAATGATGTGCCTCTTCATCCAGGCCTAGTGTTCCTACTGGTGTTTTAAGTCCATTGCTGTGCCTGCCTGTTCATCCAGACCTTGTGTTCCCACACGTATTATTATTTCTGAGAGATCTTCCAATTCCTTTGTCATTTTCTGAAGTGCATAAGTAGGGTAGCTAAATGAGGAGAATATTGGAGGGGCGAAGTTCCATATTCAAAGCTGAGTAGCTGTACTTATCTAGTGAAAGTTTGAAGGATCAGGGAAGGCTTGTAAGAATAGCCAAGTTTGTTAATAGATTCTGTTATGGGAATAAGAATCTGAACATCGTCTGCATAGATGTAGTGAATGAGGTTAAGACAAGTTAACAGTTGCCAAAGGGGAAGGAGGAAACGCCGGGAGGGGGGCTATAACACGCGCCGCCGGAGCAGCGGGCCACCTGCCCCCCCTGGGCCTTCCCAGCCGACCCGTTGCCGGTCGCGGCGCACCGCCGCGGAGGAAATGCGCCCTGCGGGGGCCGGGGCCGTCCGGGAGGCGTTCCCCGCCCCTCCCCCACCCCCCGCGAAAGGGGTGGGGGTGGGGGATCCGCCGAAACCCCGGTCCGACCGAACCCGCCGGGTTGAATCCTGCGGGCGGACTGCACGGACCCCACCCATTTACCTCTTTACAATTTCACGCCCTCTTGAACTCCCTCTTCAAAGTTGTTTTCAACTTTCCCTTGCGGTACTTACTTATTTATTTTATTTATTTAAGGTTTTTTTATACCGGCATTCATGAAATCGTTCACATGATGTCGCTTTACAGAAAACAGGGGTGCAAAGAAAACAACCTATAACATAAATACACGTGGTGAAGAGATGCAGTTACAATTAACTGGGGCTATGAACTGGGAGTGTAAGAAATAAAGAGGGATAGAGGAGGTTAATTATATACATGTGTAGAATATAAAAATATACAAGAGTACATTACAAATATGGCGTCCAATATATACAGCTTCTGAGCTGAGAATTTATTGATGGTGTGTGTTAGGTGCAGTTCGGGAAGGCTTGCCTGAAAAGCCATGTCTTGAGTCTTTTCCGAAAGGTTAGGAGGCAAGGTTCATTTCTGAGATCTGGGGGGATGGAGTTCCATAACGGTGGACCTGCTGTGGAAAGGGCTCAATCTCTAAAGGTGCTGTGATAAGTGGTTTTGGAGGGTGGAACAAGGAGGCATCCTCTGTAGGCTTCCCTGGTCGGTCTTGTGCATTTGTATAAACGGAGAGGAATTTGTAGGTCGATTATGGTGTGTTGGTGAAAGATTTTGTATATCAAGGTGATGGATTTGTAAATGACTCTGAACTGAATTGGTAACCAGTGGAGGTCTTTTAGGACTGGGGAAATGTGGTCTCTTTTCCTAGTGTTTGTTAGTAGACGGGCTGCTGCGTTTTGAACCATTTGGAGTGGTTTTGTGCATGAGGAAGGGAGTCCAAGAAATGTAGAGTTGCAGTAGTCTAATTTGGAGAAAATGAGGGCTTGGAGGATCCTGGTTAGTGTCTTTTCCTCCGCGGCTTGTGTCCCTAGCTGTGATTGAACTCTGTCCTCGAATGATGTGCCTCTTCATCCAGGCCTTGTGTCCCTAGCTGGGATCGACCTCTGTGCTCGACTGCTGCGCCTCTTCATCCCGGCCTTGTGTTCCCACAAGTGTTTTAACTCCGTTGCTGTGCCCGTTCCTGCAGGCCTTGTGTTCCTCTGGGGATAGGGAAATACATACAGTAACTGAGTGTAAGCAAGTATGATTTGCATTGAATACAAGAATGTCAGTATATAAAAATGACAAATAAATATAAAAATAAATGAAGTGCTATAAACTTTTTAAAAAAAGAATATAAATCCATAAAAAAAAAATTGTACTATCCGAGTATCAGTGTTCATCCATGTTCCTACTGGTGTTTTAACTCCATTGCTGTGCCTGCCTGTTCATCCAGGCCTTGTGTTCCTACAGGTGTTTTAACTCAGTGGCGGTGCCTGTTCATCCAGGCCTTGTGTTCCTCTGGGGATAGGGAAATACCTACAGTACCTGAGTGTAATCAAGTATGACGTGCTAGAAACGTTTTCGAATAAGAATATAAATACATTAAAAAAACACATAATTACTATCCGAGTATCCGTGTTCATCCAGGCCTTGTGTTCCCACAGGTGTTTTAACTCAGTGGCGGTGCCTGTTCATCCAGGCCTTGTGTTCCCACAGGTGTTTTAACTCAGTGGCTGTGCCTGTTCATCCAGGCCTTGTGTTCCCACAAGTGTTTTAACCTGGTTGCTGTGCCTGTTCATGCAGGCCTTGTGTCCCTAGCTGGAATTGACCTCTGTCCTCGAATGATGTACCTGTTCATCCAGGCCTTGTGTTCCCACATGTATTCTTATTTGTGAGAGATCCTAGGCTCCAATTCGTTTGTCATCAGCTGAAGTGCGTAAGTACAGTCTGAATTCACTAGACGCCAACGGAATTCACTAGACGCCAATGATATTCACTGGACGCCAATGTAAACACCGGGTACACACAACTCTAGGGGTGGACCCGTTCCAGGGAGTCCTTCCCTGAACAAGCATGAGGGTGGAGGTGGGCTTTACTGCACACCCACCTGACGGACCATGCCCATACCGCTGCCAATATTCTAGCATGCATCAGAAAGATGCTGGCGAGCTATCAGTGTTTTAACCTAGTTCCTGTGCCTGTTCATGCAGGCCTTGTGTCCCTAGCTGGGATTGACCTCTGTCCTCGAATGAAGTGCCTGTTCATCCAGGCCTTGTGTTCCTACTGCTGTTTTAACTCCATTGCTGTGCCTGCCTGTTCATCCAGACCTTGTGTTCCCACACGTATTCTTATTTCTGAGAGATCCTCCAATTCCTTTGTCATCTGCTGAAGTGCGAAAGTACCGTCTGAATTCACTAGACGCCAACGGAATTCACTAGACGCCAACGATATTCACTGGACGCCAATGTAAACACCGGGTACACACAATTCTAGGGGTGGACCCTTTCCAGGGAGTACTTCCCTGCACAAAGGAAAGGGAACTCTCTCCTGGGCCAATTGATAAGAAAACCACAATTCTGCAGCCAAAAATAGGCTGGAAATCCTTCCCCCATTGACTTTAATGGGCGACATATGTACATATACCCAACTCATTGGATTTTTTTTATGTCCATATTGGCCGCAAGTGGGACCCCCTTTCGGACATAAGAAATATGAACATAAAATTTTGCTCTGCACATCCCTACCCCATACCTTCTGTTAAGGGTAGTAACTGCCGCTCCATGCAGGTTACTCCCATGCCTTCTGTCAAGGGTAGGAGCTGCCATTCTATACAGGTTACCACCATGACTTCTGTTAAGGGTAGTAACTGCCGCTCTGTGCAGGTTACCCCATACCTTCTGTTAAGGGTAGTAACTGCCACTCCATGCAGGTTACCCTCATGACTTCTGTTAAGAGTAGCTATTGCTGCTCTGTGCTGTTGCCCCTGTGACTTCAGATAAGGGTGGCAACTGCTGCTTCATGCAGATCACCCGCATTCAGAAATATTACATATAAAAGTTTTCAATACTTACCCCTTTTTTCATTTCTATCCTCTAGCCATTAGGATCCTCTGTGTTTATCCCGTGGCCTTTTTAATCAGACTGGTATGAAAATTTGTTTTGGTTTCCCCAATGTACAGTGAAGGGCAGGGATCCAAACCCACATAAATCACGTATGCTGTAGTACAACTACTTTGAAATTTCAGATGGCTCGGCGTTGCTGCAGGAGGATGTAAGGTGGAACCCAATAGCTTGAGGACATAACAAAACATTGCTAGTTTGCACCTGTAGTGGTCTCCCTTAACTAAGGTGGGCTCCTAGAATGTACAAGATAACTGCAGAAATTCAGTCCCCTTCTGAATGTGAAAACAGGGCCTGACTAAAACACTTAGGCCTGGATTCTCTAAGGTCGCAGACCTTAGAGAATCTGGCGGTAGCGGGGGGGCGGTCCTGCGGTAGCCGGCAGCGATCGCACCTCCGCGGCACCTGCGCTGTGTCCGCGGCGTCAGCCCAGGTGCCGCCCCGACTCCTCCTCTTCCGGGGCTGACTCCGCCCCGAGCTAGCTATCGCACGTGAAAAGGGACTTTTTGTGTGTGCGAAACGTCCCTTTTCGCGTGCGATAGCGTTAGAGAATGAACGCCTTAGTGACACTCCAACACTGGTAAACATTGTAAAATAAAAGCCTTCTGAAGTCCCATCAGTACCAACTGCCAGGCTTGATCCTACTAGACGACGTTGCTTCTCAGTGGCGGCCCCCTTCCTCTGGAATTCTATTCCAGGTCATCTTAGGCTCCAGACGAACAAGAAAAATGTAAAATCTTACGTATACTCCATTGCTTATAAACAGGCAACAGTAGACTAAGTTCCACCTATAGTCCTCTTTGAGGTTACTGTCTATATGATGACTATTATGACATTTTGTTTTGTTCTGTTTTTGGTTAGTATTTTATCTTTTATGTATGATTTTTATATTGTTTATGATTTTATCATGAATGTACCACTTGTGAACCGCTTTGATCTAACCCCACTGCCTAAGCAGTCTACAAAAATTTTTTAAATAAATAAATAAAATTAATTGACAGAATTTAATCAATGGAGTTTATGTGTTTGGTATTGCTTGCTCCCCATTTGCTTGTATATGAGTACAATTGAGGGTGCGGGGGTTTTTCACTCCTGTTTTACTTTGTTCTTTGTCTGCCATCATATTCCGTGTTCCTACAGTTTCCAATGCATGCTGAATCCAGGGGAACAGATTATTGTTCCTGAATACAAAGACACTTATGATCTGCAATTTAAACGCTTGCTTTGTGTTTATTTCAGGTTCCCAGCAAAATCGCATGAAATGAGACCAAGCTGAGCATCTGCTGCAAACAGAAGAACAGAAAAAAAAATCTAAAAAAATGCCATGTTGTGTCCTTACGTAACCTTTAACTCCCCCCACTGCCGGATCTTGCAGTGAGCTGGTAGCATGTAGAGTGTGCCCGCTCCAAGGGCCGCGTGGAAGTCTGTGCGTCTGCTCTCCCTTTCGTTAAGCTTAGACCTTGTCCCTCTGCTCAGAGGCCCAGGAGGAAGAGCCCCCTCCGCCTTTTCTCATCCTCCACCCCAGACAGGCACCTGAGCCGGCTGCCAGGAGGCTCAGCCTCCAGTCTCCAAATTTGGGACCACACGGTGATGCCTTGCACTTTCTCCCACCCCTGAGGTTCAGAGTCTGTCCCGGGCCTGAGCGGCGTCAGTCAGAAACAGGGAGGTAAGGGTTCTCTCCTCCTGCTGACTGGTGATAGGGAGGTTGGGGAGCGGTGGGGGTAAGTCCTGTGAAGAGAACACAAAGCCTGGCGATGCTTTCTGTCTCTTGCTGGTGCCATCAGATATTTGTCTAACGACACCGTGTCTCCCTTTCAGCTGCTTGAAGACTCTCAGGAGATTCAAATGCACTTAAACTATGCTCATGTTTAATTTTGAGATCTGTTCCTAGATGGTGTACAAAAATAAGGATAATATTTAGGGTTCATACGCCGCCCTGGGTGCTACGTTCTCAGGCCAGGTTGTTATCTAGCCCTTCCGTGAAATCTGCACGTAGGGAACGGGCATTTTCCTTGCCTGCTCCAATGTTATGGAACAGCTTTCATGACTCTCTGAGACCAGCAGCCTGTATTAAAAGTTTTAAAAATTATTACAAACTCTTTTTGGGTAGACAGGCTTTTGGGGTAGAAGAATGCTAATCTCGGGGTACTTGTGGGGTATAATGACGGCAAGTCGCAGGCCCATTCCTTGTGTTGTTTGTTTTAGTGTCTGATATTTTTACATTTATAACTTCTGTGCATCGCTTCGAACCCTGCCTAAGCACAACTGCACCCAATCAACATTCGTTGGACTGTGGTCACATTTTACAATAGATGAGTCACTGAATTTTGTGGATAGAACCGCAGACAATTAGTATGAGGTTGTGAAGAAGCAGGGTCCTGTTCTCACCTCAGGATTCTGCTGTCCAAGCTCACTTGGATTGGGAGCAGAATGGAGAAAGTGCTTACGACCTCCATGATGGGCAATTATAGTACTTCTCTCGGCTTCCTTCTTTTATTTATTTATTAAAATGCTTATAACCCACTTATAATACTAAAAATCATGCTAAGCGGCGTACAACATAAAAATATCATAAAATGCAGCAATAAAAAACTCATATTTCATTATGCAAAGTATTCATAAATCAAAACCAGGAATCTACCCAGTTTCTGATATCTAAGAACGCTTCTTTAAAAAGGATTGCTTTTAATTTTAATGTTACGCCCCCACCTCAGCCTGTGTTTGTGTCTCTGAGTTCTTCCCAGGCTTGGCATCTGACCTAAGGTGAATATACTTAAGAGTTTCCAACTGGCTCCATTTTTCTGCTTTTATCGCACTGCATACATGGACTGGCTAAAATTGGATGCCTTATCAATTTAGGGGAGGGTGTGTGTGTGTGTAAATTTTGTCACTCAGCAGGGGATCATTTTTAAAAGCTGAGTTTTAGTTGGATAACTCCCAAAGTTAGCTAGTTAAACCTTTTCAAAATTGACCCCATTGTGTATAATAATCTCTTCAAGCCCTTATCTGGAGGTGTATACCCAATGTGTGTATACCAGGAGAAGGCAACTCTAGTCCTTGAGTGCCGCAAGCTGGTTGGGTTTAGTGGCTATCCACAATGAATATGCATGAGATGCATTTGCATGCCATGGACGCAGGGCATGAACATACATCTCATGAATATTCAAGGCAGAAATCTTGAAAACCTGACCAGTTTGTGGCTCTCAAGGACCAGAACGGAATAGCCCTGGCCTATAATAATCTCTCCCAGCCCCGATTTCCTCTGAACTTGAAGTAGAAGCCACATGTGCGCATACAGTAGCCTTTTTCTGTTCTGATCCAGGGATAACAGTAGTGTTTGTTGGATTTACAGGGGGGCAAAGAGCAGATAGCTGTAATTGAGTTATTTCTTCTTATCATCGCAGTGAGCTGAGCTAGAGTAGGTTCCCAACAAGGATGTGCTGGTGTTTTTTTTAATTCATTTTGATTTAGTGCCTTCTTGTGCCCTTCATTCCAACTGGAATTTCTAGGAACTCTGCTAGAATATACTCTGACAAAAGCCTTTCTTCCTTCGGAAAGGATCACTACCTTGATATCTGTGGTGGAAGAAACAGCAAAGGCCATGTTAAGAACGTAGGGCCTTCAAGTGTCGACAGTTCTTGTCACAGTCTTAGCACGTCTCAATGTGAGACAGGCCCAGTGGGGACTCCCTGTGGTCGCAATGCTTCCAAGCCACTCAGGATCTATTAGACGACCCCTCCACTATACCTTTCTAACCTACCTTGTCCTTATACTACTGGCAGAGACCTTCATTCCTCACAAGAAGAACCTTCTTACTCTTCCTTCTGTGAAGGAAAGGGGACTAGAGATGCCACGAGAGAAAAGCCCTCTCTTACCTGGCACCCAGTTTGTGGAATTCACTTCCTCTTAGCCTTCGTATTGAGAAAGATTTTGCTAAATTTAGGAGAACTCTCAAAATGTATCTTTCTATGCAGGCTTTCAATGATAATACCAACTATTTCTGATTAATTTACTCGTCTGGTTATACTTCTACTGAATTTTAGGGATTTTTTCCCTTTTAATTATTTCTGTAAATTTAATGTTTTTTAATGCTGTTTTTAAAATATTTTTTATTAGTTGTTTACTTTCTACTCCTGTTAGATAAACATGTAGCCATCATTTTATATGTATTATTTTTTATCCACTGATATTCTACATTGTTTTAATAGCATTTTCATTATAGTATATTTTATTTTGTGAATGCCATAGGATCTATAGTGTTTGTTAAATGTTAGTTTATAATAATTTTTAAACCTTTGTAAAGTTTGATTATGATATAAAGAAAGGTGACAATAAAGTAAACTAAAACAAAACAAAACAAAAAAAACATGAAACAAATAAAAACAAATGAAATGGAAAAAAGAAAAAGAACATTTTGGCTGCATACCACTGTAAGCAAGTTGAGGGGCGCAGGGACTTCTCTGCTACAGGACACTTCCAGTTCCCTTCCCACTTCACTTCACGATCCTAAGTTCAGGAAAAAGACAACATGTTCTCCTCAGAATTAGACTTTTATTGATCAGATTTGGCAGGATTTAGCATTTAGAAGATAACCATTTCTGTCTCTAATATCCTGGCCACTAACACCAGTTTACCATGGGTGGTTACAAACATGCCATAAACTTTAGTCTACTTAATACGTATGTCTAACTTACCCCTGGTCCCAACTTCAGGAGATATTCCCCTGCTCACCTCTGAAGCAGAAGCTGGCTGGAGGTCTGGAGAATGTGGGCAGGGGAGGAGGCTTGCTTCCTGGTCTGGTATTTGCAGAGCTGCAAGGTGGTTTGGGAAGGAGGCTTGCTTCTGGGTCTGGTACTGGCAAAGCTGCCGAGCAGTCTGAGGGCTTGATTCCAGGTCTGGTCCTGGCAGAGCCTCCGGGCTTCTCTCGGCTCCCCACTTGCCTCAGACTCCATGCCACCATCTGACCCTAGGCAGGGTGACTCCTCTCTCCTGGCCTTGCCTAGTCTTATCCCTCCTCAATAGCAGGGATTGCTGGGGATGCTTCGGGTCTGATCTTTTTCTCCTAATTTTTCCCCATCTGATACTTTCCAGCTGATAAATATGTATAAACATAATGCATAATCATGTAGTGGGTGGAGGGTCTTTGTTACATTGCAGATCTTTTCCCCCTCTTCTTTTCTTTGCTGGGGGTGGGGGTGGGGAGTCCTGCAATATCTGGATCGAGGCTGTATGCCAGCATCAGCATTTTCTCCATTTTAAAATGTTCCCTCTTCATTCAAGGGTGGGGCTTCCTTTGACCTCTAGATTTCCCTTGGCAAATCCCTGACTCCTTCTTATGAGCTTAAGTCGCTGCATTGTCCCTCTGCCTTGGTTTTATTTACACAGGAGCTTACAAACAGGCAGATCTTGATAAGCATCCTTCTGTTCTGGTTTATTTATTGTATTTATTTATTTAACTCTTTTCTATACCGACCTTCATGGTACTAACCATATCAAATTGCTTTACATAGATCGGGGGGGGGGGGGAATTATAACATTAATCAATAATTTAACAAAAGGAGCAAAGTTACAATCAACAAGGTGGATAAACTTGGAAGCTTAGGTAGCCGGAAAATAGTGTAGGGGGAGGCAATTAACCAAGAACAAAATAAGATGAAGAATTAGGAGATTCTATGTATTAGATACTTAGTAAGAGGTTCCTGTTGCATAGCTAGTGAGGTATGGCTAAGGTCCATTAGTATGTTTCGGAGGATTACGGGAAGGCTTGACGGAAAAGCCAAGTCTTGAGTTTTTCCTAAATGTTAGATGGCAGGGCTCCAGTCTAAGATCTGTGGGGATGTTGTTCCAGATGGCTGGGCCTGCTCTCGAGAATGCCCGGTCTTTTGTCATAGTGAGACGTGTGGCTTTGGCTGGGGGGGGAGGGCTTGCAGAGTTCCTTTGTATGCTTCTCTAATTGGTCTGGTGGAAGTGTGGAGTCTGAATGGGATTTCGAGGTCGAGCTGTAGCTGTTTGTAGACAGTTTTGTGTATTATGGTGAGGGATTTGTGTAGGATTCTGAAGTTTACTGGCAGCCAGTGTAAGTTTCGGAGGATGGGTGAGATGTGTTCGTGGTTGGTGTTAGTTAAGATTCTAGCCGCGGCATTTTGTAACATCTGTAGAGGTTTGGTGGTGGAGATGGGGAGTCCGAGGAGGAGAGCATTGCAATAGTCTATTTTGGCAAAGAGCATGGTTTGTAGGACTGCCCTGAAGTCGTGGAAATACAGGAGGGGTTTGAGCCTTTTTAAGACCTGGAGTTTATAGAAACAATCTTTGGTCGTGTTACTAATAGCTTTCTTTAGGTTTAGGCAGTTGTCGAGGATTACACCGAGGTCTCTTACATGTGTGACCTGGGTGTTGGGGTGGATCCGTGGGGGGAAGTTATCTTGGTTGGAGGAAATAATGCCGCTAAGACCGAACTCCTCCTTAAGGACCAGGTTCAGACTGGTGAGAAGGCTGGTGATGGATTGTAGGCAGTTGTTCCAGAAAGTGAGTGTTTTTGAGATGGATTCTGTTATAGGAATCAGAATCTGAACGTCATCTGCGTAGAGGTAGTGTATTAGGTTTAGATCTGTTAGCAGCTGGCAGAGGGGGAGGAGGTAAATATTGAAAAGGGTAGGTGATAAGGATGATCCTTGAGGTACACCTAGTGAAGATTTTATGATGGGTGATTCTTTATTGTTAATTTTGACTTTGAAGCTTCTGTTGCTGAGGAAGGAGTTAAGCCATCTGTGAATCGATCCTGATAGACCTATGTCTGAGAGGCGATTAAGAAAGATGGAGTTGTTGAGGTGTCGAACGCCACCGAGATGTCTAGAAGGACTAGTAAGAATGAGTGACCTTTGTCTTGTCCCATGATGATATGGTCTGTTAGGGAGATGAGGAGGGTTTCCGTGTTGCGTGATTTGCGAAAGCCATATTGAGAAGGATATAGGATTTTGTGTTCTTCCAAGTATTCTGGGAGCTGGGTGTTGACCAGTTTCTCTGTGAGTTTGGCTAAAAATGGGAGATTGGAGATGGGAAGGAAGTTGGATAGTTCTCTAGGATCTAAATTAGGTTTCTTGAGGAGGGGTTTGAGAGAAGCGGTTTTTAATCTGTCTGGGTAGATACCTTGTGCTAGAGAGCAGTTTATAATGTTAGCCAACGGTCTGGAGATGGTGTGTGGGATAAGTAGCAGAAGTTTAGTTTGGATATTGTCTGCCAGGTGGCTAGATGGTTTCTGTCTCTTAAGTAGGGACTCAATCTCACTGGAAGAGATTAAATCAAAAGTGTCGAGATTGGCTCCGGGAGTGGTTGGGGATATTGGAGAGTGTAGAGGGGGAGGTTGTGTTGTTGGGGAGGAGTGCTAGGGTGTGCTAGGAGTGCTAGGGTTTAAAGTTCCCATCTGGGCAATGTTTCTTTTCTTTAGCTGTGACAGTGTTTTGGCCTGTCAAACTGGTCAGCCTACTCCTTGGCTATTATGATTCATATTAGGTGCTTTCAGTGGTTAAACATGGGATATCTGTAATGAATATATTTCCCACAGATTCTTTTTGGTTTCTCAAGTATGGTTGTCTTATTTATTTTTATTTATTTAACAAATTCTATTCCACTTATCTACTAACCTAAGTGGATTACAACACTACATACATAATAAAAGTAGTCAATAAATATACAGTAAAATGACATAATGCAATCATATTAAAACACAAAAAAAAGTGCTGTAAAATACAAACAACACATGCTCTGAAATAAATTGCACAGTTAGTTGAAAGGGCTCAAATCAGTTGAGAGAGAAACTTCGAATCTGTATCAGTATCTTCTAAACACTCTAAAATGACCTTTCAATTTCTTTCTATCCTCAGGTAAAGTGGAGACAGTTTTAAGCTCCCGCGGAAGGTCATTCCTGACCTGCCTTAGGAAGGGAAAAGTTAATAGAAACCTGGAAGATGATCTTAAAGTAGGGGTAGGTTGATACATTTTTAGAACTGAATTTAGGTGGCCAGGTGCTAAACCATTAGCAGCTTTGAATAAAAATAGAGTAACAGGGAGTTTTCCACTGGCACTTCAATTCTTAAAAGCGAGGTAATCACTCTGAATGCTTTAGCAGTTTTCTCGGCATTCCATGCCATGTCAAACAACTTATATCACTGGTATGGTACAAGGGTCTGTTCGCAGGTGTTCTGCTGATCCGGTAAAAGTTGAGAACTTGATCTCCGGCTGGATGTAAGTGCATTGCTTTAGGCTTGCTAAGGGAAACCTCTTAGTGCCTTGCTTCCTTCTCAGGGAAGAGAAGGTTTTTATTTTCCCTTCTCCCGGTGACTTTACTTCTGTAGCTGCTTTCATCCTCAATTGTCCTCAGTCTCCTGCTGGATTCAGGGACTCATCTGTGGAGAACTCACACTGGCACTTTGCACTGGCCTGCAACCCGGATATCACAAGACATGGGGGCCTGTGGCAAACTATGGCATCTCACATTATTTGCAACAGATTTCCTGTGGTAGGAATTGGCTCCCAGCAGCAAGTAAGAATTTTGTCCTGCATAAAGGGAGTGCTATTCAAATACCTGTTCTGCAAACCATGAACGTGTCATTTTGTGTCTGTTCCAGACAAGTCAATGTCACATTTGGGTTGTACACTCCACTGAAGAATGAATGGTTCCATCCCCTCTGCATCTATACAGTTAGCTACGAGAGACACACTGCCCTGGTAGCTGATTTATTTGGAAGTTGTCTAGCACAATTTATCTTAACCATGGCTGCACGCATCCTGGCTTTGCACTCAAAGTGAGGTCACTTGGGGATTTTCACCTCTCTCTGTGGAGGGCAATAAGGGTAAACCTGAAAGCTGTGAGGGTTCATTGACTGACAAGGTGGTCCTTGTCCATACAGTTATTAATTCTACTTTGTATAACAAGAGGTTGTTCTATTGAAGGATAAGGCAATCTTTAGCAGTGGGACTTAAAGTCCTATGCCAAGTGATGAGGAGTATGTCTTGATGGTCAGACTGAACCTGGTCTATAACTTTAACTGCCCTGGTCATAGGCGAAGTCCAGATTCTCACAGATGCAAACTCCTGTGGCATTCGTGTTTCCATCTCTTAACAGAGAAGTATCTGGACTTTTTCCTCCAGATATTCTTACTCTAGACTGGAGTCTAGGGTTTGTATTAGATTTCCATTGAATTTCCCAGTTTACATAGCCAAATGTATACTGAGAAGGTGTTGGACTGATTGGTTGAGACAGACTCAGAGGAAGCTCCCTGAGTGAATGTTCATCAGGGAGTTAGTACAGTTAGGGACTTATCCAATGTTGATCTCTACAACTTTGGATCTGCTTCTCTATTCCTGTAATTCCAGAGTTTATCTACCTGTATATATTTTCTATTCCTTTGGCATCCAGAAGGGATTTCAGGGGAGAAGCCATGGTATGAGATGAAATGGTCATAACATATGTCTTTGAGTTAAGGTCCATGAACCTTTTCCCTGTTTTGACAGAAACCTGTTCATAATGTTTTCTGCATTTTCATGGGTCAGTTGGTCGGCTGATGTGATTCACTTTCACTTAGGTGACATTGGTGTTTATTCCAACATGTGTAGATAGGCCTGTCGAAGGATGGCCTTATATGTGCTCTATATTGGGGTCAAAGCTCAATCGCTGAGCCTTCTACTGTGTTGTGGGATCTCAGCACGGTGCTCCCAATGGTTGGTAGTTATTTTGTGCCTCTGCACTCCTTTTATCATAATATCTAACCTGGAAGATCAGTGTATTTTTTTTTTATTAGTGGTCACTCAGCATGAGGGTGTGCCATTGACCTTGGTGCTTTTCTCAATTTCTTCAAAGTTTTCCCCCAGAACATTGGCTAAGAAATCCATGATTTTTAGTTTCCTTATGAATTTGAAAAGTTCTACTCGAGTTTTAAAAGCATTGTATGCAGGTGATGGAACAAAAGATAAACCTTTCTGGAGTGCTTTTTCCTCAGATGTTGTAAGAATGTGAGATGAAATGTTGACAATGGTACTATTTTTACTATATTTACTATATTTCATTACATCCTCGGTAGACCTACCTAATACTGGTTGTTGTATTGATTGTGTTGTTGATAATGGGTATTTCTTCCTCTCTCTCTTCCCCTCCATGTACTTCGTCCCCTTAAAAAAGGACTATCCCAATTATTGTACTGTTTTACATGTTACACCACATATATGGATGTTACCATTTTATATGTCAGTTTTAAAATATGTAATTTTTTTTATGATTTATATTTGTTTTTTTTCATTCTTTATTTCATAATTTCAAAATTACATATTTCAATATCATTAAAACAGAATAAAGAGGAAATCCAATAATATTGTATCATACAATTTTCCAAAGAAATTAAGCAAATTTCCCTCCCATAATTACCAAACAATGGGGGTCATTTTCCAAAATGCGGTAAGGCGTTTTCGCATGCGATAGGCCTTTAATGCATGCAAAAATGTGTTTACCGCATGCGATCGCACCATATTGTATGGTATGATGCAAATTCCAAAAATGGGCTGGATTAGCCTCTCTGCAAAGAGCTATCACTACACCTCTTTCAAATGTGTTAGTGGCTATGATGTAAGGTTTATCACCATTTGTGATGTGTCCCATAAGGAAGGGGGGGGGAGAGAGAGAGAGAGAGAGAGAGAGAGAGAGAGAGAGAGAGAGAGAGAGAGAGAGAGAGAGAGAGAGAGAGAGAGACTGGCCATAATAGCATGTCCCATAGGCAGGTATTTGTATCCCTATGATAGGCCCACCTAGTAACTCGAGGTGGGGATTAGGTAAGAGTGTAGGGGGTTAGGGGCCACTTTGACATGCTACGTGACACCTACGAACAGAACAGTGGTCTCTTGTGAAGATTTGCTGGCCTTCGGAGTGAGGAAACTCACTCCAAGATGTGATTTGGGCAAGGTTCTCTCAACCTAGCTTGATGGACATCAAGCTAGGTTGAGAGAACTTACAGGGTAGAATCAGCTACCTCCTCGGGTTTACGGCGAGCTTCTAAGAACCTCTCTAGGTGCTCATGTTCGAAGTACACAAATCTTGCTCCTTCAGCACGTACTATACATTTACATGGAAATCTCACTAGCGCTTGAATTCCAAATGTTCTGGCCTGATTCACCAACAGTAAAAACGTTTTCCTTCTCAACTGCGTTTCTTTAGATAAGTCTGGGTAGATCCAAACCCTCTGACCCAAGTAAAGAGAGGTTCGTTTGGCCAAAAACAATTTTAACATTTTTTCTCTATCCATTACATTAATAAATTTGACCAATAACGTGCCCCTTTTTTCCCCTTGTGAACTGAGGGATGATTCTATTAAATCCGTCACATTCAAAGATGTTTCAATTTCTCCTTGTTCTGCTACCACATCATTTTTCCAACTAACAAAATATGCATTTATTATTAAGGGGAACTGATCCAAAGGTATTAAAAGCACTTCTGAAAAATATTTTTTCAATTGTTCTTTCGGTGACATTCATTTACACTTTGGAAAATTAACTATTCTAAGATTTTTATACTTAGAATTCTCTATGTTTTCAACTTTTTTTTGCAAAATCAATTCTCCCTGAATGATAGATGTTTGGATTGATTTAATTTGTTTGATTTCTTCTTCTACCTTAGTTATTGATTCTATCTGACCAGTAACAGTTGGGTTTAAATTAAGTAAAGACATTTGCATGTCCTTAATACTACCATTTAAGTTCAGGATATTCTTTTGCAAAGCCACTATGGCTTGCCAAATCGTATCCATTGTCGCATTTGTAGGTTTTCCTAATATTAATTGTGGACCTGAAGTTATTAATTGCTGCCCAGAAAGATCTTGTCTGCTACTGCTCCCTGAGGAGGAGTCCGAGTCTTTCCTTCTAGTGGAGATTCCTTCTCCACTAGTTTCCACCCTTGATGGAGGGAGTTCAACTCCTCCCACCATTCTTTGCCCTGCCAAACTCAAACCTAGAACTTCCTCAATCAGGCTTCCCTGATCTGACGCATTTCATACAGGAGAGAAGCCTAGTTCTTGGTTGATTGCATTGCTACAAGGGGGAATGGGTGTTGTTGGAGCCCCGGGACTAAGACTGACCTCTCCCTGGAGGGGGGTAGGATGCTCCTCATCCCCACCTCCAATGGGACTCTCCGGAGTTTCTATTTCTGCTGAAGGTTAAAATCCTGTCATAATTGTTTGAACTAAGGCAGGGTGTACGGGGGTTGAGGCTTCCTGTCTAACCCTACCTTTACGTTTTGTATGTGGCATAGCACTAAATATATGTACCTAAACAATTATGATGAATAATCAATTACCCTGTTTTACAAAAAAAAATGTACTTAAAGAAGGAAATATGAGCTAGTGAGTCCAAAATGAGCAGTACCTTAAAGAGTTGGGCAGCCTTCTAGCCTTCACCGGCCTAAGCTGGACCAAGCCACGCGCCCCTTACGGAGCGTGCGGCTTAGACAGCGTGCGGCTTAGACAGCGCGCGGCTTAGACAGCGCGCCGACGGCGGCAGTGCGCTGTCTGCTGTCCAAATTTATCGGCAGACGTGGACCGATGATGTCACTGAGGCGCCTCCCCTTGCCGGGCTCCCAGCTGGAACTGTGGATATTCCGCGGTCTCTCACCTCCCAGCCAACACAGGTCAGTCTCTCCAGGCACCCCGCTCGATTTGGGGTCCCTCTCCCAATCTCTCCTTCTCGGACTCCAAATCTCTGCGTCTGCCGTCCAAATTTATCGGCAGACGCAGACCGATGATGTCACTGAGGCGCCTCCCCTTGCCGGGCTCCCAGCTGGAACTGTGGATATTCCGGGGTCTCTCACCTCCCAGCTGACACAGGTCAGTCTCTCCAGGCACCCCGCTCGATTTGGGGTCCCTCTCCCAATCTCTCCTTCTCGGACTCCAAATCTCTGCGTCTGCCGTCCAAATTTATCGGCAGACGCAGACCGATGATGTCACTGAGGCGCCTCCCCTTGCCGGGCTCCCAGCTGGAACTGTGGATATTCCAGGGTCTCTCACCTCCCAGCCGACACAGGTCAGTCTCTCCAGGCACCCCGCTCAATTTGGGGTCCCTCTCCCAGTCTCTCCTCAGACTCCCTATATTTGTTTATTAGTATGTCTAATTTGTTTGTATGTTGTAGCCCCTGAAGCAGCCCCATTGTAAGAGGGCGAAACTCGGCCTGAGTCGGGCTTGTCTAAAAATATCTGTCTCTGTCAATAAAGAATCCAGATTGGACATTTGGCTTCTAATTCTGTACTGTTTCCTCCACAGCTTGGTTAGATAGCCTCCCTTGCTGTTTCATCAGTCCATCACTTCTGAAGTGAGATTTTTGCCACACATTCACAACACATCCCTGCTTTTGCAGGAGTTCCTGCCATAAAACTGTATTTTAAAACAGTCTGTCCTACAGAGTCTTTTTCCATTCCCTCCTAGAGCCCATTATTGGTCAGACTACCTCAAAAAGTAAAAAAGAGAGAATAAGGTGGAAATACAGATTATATAAGGGTGGGCTATTGCCATCCAAAACAGTAGCGCCTTTGGCAGTGTTCCATTTTTTCTCTTTTTTGTCTGAGTCAGCCTGCAGCTTGGGAATCACCCACATGTGAGGACTGCCATCCTGCTTGTCCTCGGAGAAAATGAAGTTATCGGTGTTCTCCGATGGACAGCAGGATGTCAGTCTTCACATGGTTTCTCCATAACTTATCTATCATGGACTGATGACCCTGCCTCGGAAGCAGGGAGGTGGCTACCGCTGCACATGCTCAGTACAGCATGCTCAAGACTTCTAGAATCTTTGAAATCAAAGTTCCGTGCTGGGCTGTGTTGGGTGACGTCACCCACGTGAGAGGACTGACATCCTGCTGTCCACTGGAGAACTCCTGTTACAGGTAAGTAACTTCATTTTGCCTCACTGGCGAGCTTTTTCTCAAAGCCTTTCTCGGCCTGTCTACTATTTACATCTAATTTGCCAGTACTCTTGCTCTTCCCTATTTTCATCATTTGGATCTGCTTCCCACTTTTTGAACGACTCTCTTTTAGCTTTAATTGCCTCCTTTACCCTTTGATCTTCATCACAGTAAGCTCTAAACCCTTCATGTTATGTCACTGTTACATGTCCATCATGGTGTAAATGTACTCATTCATTCGATTTATATTCCACGTTTCCTGAAACTCAGAGTGGATTACAAAAATTACACAGAGTAAATAATATAAGAAGTGGAAATACATTTACAAACCTGATAAAGCATCATGGGTACAGAAGATTTAAAAAAAAAATACAATAAACAGCCCACAGGGCATCATGGGTACCGAAGCTCATTACAAAAATACAATAATTAAAAAGAGTAAATATTATAAAGTGAAAGTACAGTAACTGACGTACAAAGCACCATGGGCAGAGAGGTATCAGAAGGAGCATAACCCCAGGACATCCTGGGTACAGGAGTTGAACAAAAGTGCAGCAAAATCACAGGAGAAACAAATGTCATGGTCTCCTGCGATTGGTGCCTAACCTCAGTAATCAGGTGGCAGTGGATAGAGGTCTGGTAAACGAGAGAAGTATAATTAGCATATAACCAACATATGCCCAGCAAAAAATCAGCTAAAACCACATAGGATAGAGAAAGCAGAAAGAGGAGGCAAACCTTCAGCCGTTCTCTGAAACCCATGAGAAATGAATGTGTCAGGTCTCAAATGGCCAGAACTTTCTAGAGGATGGATTCCCAAGTCAGGCACGTGGTTCCTGTGAAATTCATGGTTGATAACGGTCAATGCAATCCACTGTCCAGCAAGGCTTTACAGGAGACTCCGTCCACAGGAATGCAGTCCAGTAACGTGACAATGATTTTAAAGAAGTCTACCTAAAGAAAAGTTTAGTGGAGATTCCTCTAAGCTGTTTGTTTGGGGATGAAGCCTGTTTCTCTGCTGGGACCCTCTAGAGTTTTTCTGTTACTTTTCTTGTTCTGGGCAACTTCAGCTCATTTCTTGGACTGTCACAGGCAATTACATATTACCCATCCTGTTCCGAGCGCGCGCGGGCGCGGTCGTCGTAAGCGGGTGGTGGTGAGCCCTTGGGCCACGGCAGGACTCAAGGAGGAGCCCCAAGCCACACCGTGGGAGGTGAGCTGAGCAGGCATGGTGAGCGAGGCAGGCAGGAACAGAAGCAGGGAGTCCGGCCCTCAGCCGGACCTGCATGCCCATGGTAGCCAACACGGGGAAGTTGACTAATGAACGGTCCTCCGACTGTTCCCGGCCCTTTCGGACCTGCCTCAGGGAACGGCAATGGGCAGCAGGCCGGACAGAGGCGAGGGCAGACAGAGTCCTTAAACAGAAGACATCAGACGGGGCAGAAGCAGGCTGAAGCAAGACGGAGACGTCAGGACAAGGGCTGAAGCGAGACACAGGAAAGATCCAGGCGAGCAGGAACTCCGATGCTGGGATACTCACATCCGAAGCCCCCTCGGCTGGCAGAAGCTCAAGAGCCCGTGGGACGAATCCCTCCTGTTGGCCACTCCAGGGCCCAACAGGACAGAAGGCTCAGGAACCAGACGAGGACGTAGGTCAAGGCAGAGACAGGAAGACATCCGGGCAAGGGCTGAAGCAAGACACTGTAGACAAGGCTGGACGGAAACATGGCACTGTCCATCAGGGCACCCTACTCAGCCAGCACAGCTGGACTGGTCACGGACCACCCCGTCCCAGACGCGCCCTACACAGCCCAGGAATGCTGGTCGCGGACCATGCTGAGGAAAGGAGGGTGCGGGGAAGACCCAGGCGAACAGGAACTCCGATGCTGGGATACTGACATCCGAAGTCCTTACGGCTGGCAGGAAACAGGAACAAACATCTAGGCAAGGTCAGAAACAGACATCAAGGCAGAGACACTGGACAGGGATCCATCAAAACATATGTGCTCACGGAAGACCTGTATCAGCACGTATACAGACGACTGTAGGACCTGATCCGCAGGCCCTTTGCAAGTGAACAGAAAGTCCTTAAATACTGGAGGTAGAAGGCAACTCCCTGGGAGGAGCTTGCCAGGACCGCCCACCGCTGGTCCTATAAGTCAGGTGGAGAGCTGCGGGCCAGCCCCTAGGAGAAGGGCATCGCCAAACAGGAAGTCCAAACGCTGGCAAGCAAGCCACAGGCACAGCTAGGCCTCTCAGGCCCTGGAGCAAGTCCTGGATGGAACACAGGCGAGGCCCAGGCTTCAGAGCGGCCTCCGGAGGAAGGTAAGAGACCTCCTGTAGCGCAGCAGCAGGGGGGATCGCAACACATCCTCTCCACGTCGAAAACAAAATCACGTGTCCTTTGAAAGAACACCACTGAATTCTCTCATGGACTTAATTAGTTTCTCCCCATCTCGGGGCAGAAAGGAGTGGTCCTTTTCTCCGATGCTGATAAAGCAAATTCATAGTATTCTCCTGGTTGAGTCCTTCATCAGGGGGGTTATTAACCTTTTTGGTGAGGGCTTCTATCAACATTTGGAGCTTTTCAATGTCTACTGAATTGGAATCTTCCTTAGAAGGGTCAGGCATGACAATTTATACTTAAAAGGGACTTGTTGCTTTGCAGACAGTTTGTTGTTTCTCCTCTGCATGGACTTTCTCTAATAGTTGGGAAAATCCAGGCAGTTGGCCCAAATGATTTCCTAACGAGCTGTGTTAGGTAGTAGGGGGCAGTCTTGCAGATGTCATTGTGATGGAGCATGTAAAGAATTAATTTAGCTCCTTATGAGAGGGAAAAGACAGTTATGATTTATTCATAGTTAAAGGATGAGGCTTTGTGCTTAAATTCACTGCGAAACATAGTGTGTCACAGCTCTCGCTTCACAGATCACAGCTCCCCCCTTCCCCCTAGTATGATCAGAGATTGGTAGTGATGAGATAGTGCAGGTGGAAGTAGTGGTGAATGAGAATGTTAGAGAGAGGAAAGAACAAGTTATACTCCATTATTGTGGCATAAGGTCAGCACGCAGCTTGCTTTGAAAGTAATATTTCTGCCAGAAAGTGTTGCGATCCCCCCTGTTGCTGCGCTACAGGAGGTATCTTACCTTCCTCCCGGAGGCCGCTTCGAAGCCCGGGTCTCTCCTGTGCACCATCCGGGACTTGCTCCAGGGCCTGGGAGGCCTAGCGGTTCCTGAGGCCTGCCTGTGGCTTGCATGCATGCGTTTGGACTTCCTGTTTGGCGTCGCCCTTCTCCTAGGGGCCGGCCCGCAGCTCTCTACCCCACTTATTGGGCCAGCGAGGGGCAGTCCTGGCAAACTCCTCCCAGGGAGTTGCCTACAACCTCCAGTCTATAAGGACTTTCTTGTCACTTGCAACTTGCCTTCGGATCGGGCTCTACAGTTGCCTGTAACCTTCTCCTCGATCCAGGTCATCCGTGGTCTTGCCTGTGTTGATGGTGCCCAGTCCGTGTTTTGATGTCTGTTCCTGAAGCCGCCTGATCCTGTTCCAGTTCCGGTTGTTCTGCCCTATGTCCTCGTCTGGCTCCTGAGCCTTCTGGCCTGTTGGGCCCTGGTGTGGCCAACAGGAGGGATTCGTCCCCCAGGCTTTGAGCTTCTGTTCCTGCCAGCCGACGGGGCTTCGGATGTCATTGGTCCCGGCATCGGAGTTCCTTCTCGACTGGACTTTTCCTGGTGCTCTTCCGCTCTCAGCGTGGTCCGCGACCAGCCTTCCTGGGCTGAGTAGGGTGCGTATGGGACGGGGTGGTCCGCGACTCAGTCCCGTGGGTGGGCTGAGTAGGGCGCCCTCAGGGACAGTGCCCATGTCTCCTTCCAGCCCTCATCTTTGATGTCTGCACCTGCCTTTGTCTACGATGTCTGCACCTGCCTTGTCTACGATGTCTTCAGTGTAAAGGACTCTGTCTGCCCTCGCCTCTGTCCGGCCTGCCGCCCATTGCCGTACCCAGCGGCAGGTCCGAAAGGGCCGGGAACAGTCGGAGGACCGTTCATCAATCAACTTCCCAGTGTTGGTTGCCATGGGCGTGCAGGTCCGGCTGAGGGTCAGACTCCGTGCCTGCTCCCCTGCTTCTGTACCCGCCTGGCTCACCATGCCTGCCCAGCTCACCTCCCACGGTGTGGCTTGGGGCTCCTCCTTGAGTCCTGCCGTGGCCCAAGGGCTCACCACCCGCTTGAGACGACCGCGCTCCGCGTGCGCTCGTAACAGAAAGGATAATGGACACACGGTATTGCTTAAATTGTTGGTCCCCAATCCTGTCCTGGGGGCCCACCAGCCAGTCGGGTTTTCAGGATATCCACAATGAATATGCATGAGAGAAAATTTGCATGTCATGGAGGCAGTTCACATTTTCTGTTATGCATATTCATTGTGGATATCCTGAAAACCTGACTGGCTGGTGGGCCCCAGGACAGGGTTGGGGACCACTGGCTTAAAGCATAAAGAAATTACAGGATTCTAGGCTGTTAAATAGTTCCCCTTTGCTTCTTAGCCCTCCCTCTACAGCTCCCCCAATAGCTCCCCATCGCAACCTACAACTTCCCTCTCTAGCCCTCCCTTTCTCCTAACTTGAAGCTTGAACAATTCAAGGTCACACACAGTGAAATAGAAAAGTACAAGATGGAGGCAAGACTTAATTAAAATGTAAGAATACTATTTAGTGCCAACCAGCCATTAGTGAATTAAATCTTGATACAGAACTTGTAGCAGAAAGAGAGCCAAGAACTGAAAAACACCAGGCAACTGCCCAAATTTAAAGACACAGAATAAACTTTTAAAGACCTTATAGACAGACACAAGTGCACTTTTAGCTTTTGGGACACACACTTTCTTATTGGTTTCACAGTAATATGTGCTTATTATCTGTTGCGGTCCTGCCCGCGAGGAGCGCGGGCAGGCTCCTTACCTCATGCGGCCAGTCGGGCCGCTGATGCTCTTCTCTTCCCCTGAATCAGCTGGGGCCATCTCCGCAGCTGTTTCCATGCGGCCGGGTCCTCAGTTGCTGCTTCTGGCTCTCCCCGATGTCCTGCTTCGCTCCCGGGGTCTTCAGCCAGCAGGGAGGCCGTCCCTGCCGGTGCCTGCTACACTCCGGGTCCTCGCCCGGCAGGGAAGCCTTCCCTGCCGGTGCCTGCAGCTCTCTGCTCTCCCTGCAGCCTGTCTTGCTCCTCTGAACCCTCCATGGCTGGGGACGCCACCAGCCTGAAGCCTTCCTTCTCTTCCTGCTCCCATCTTCACGGCATGGAGCCGCTCCAGCAGCCTGCCTCCTTCCAGGGCTGCTCCTGCTCCCTGCCTGCTTCTCCTTGGGCCTTCCACGTGGCTGGGAGGACGCCACCAGCTTCCAGCTCTCTCCAGCTTCCTTAGGCGCGGGTGCGCGCCTCTAGTCTGTTCTTCAAAGGCCAGCCAGGTGTGGCCCTCTGCTGACCTCTCCCTGGGCATTGTCCTCTTCAGCCCTACAAAAGGGCTCAGCGTCCATTCCAGCTTTGCCTTCGCAAGGAGTTGGTCATTCCTGGGATCCTGCTGTCCTTCGCTCCTGGAGTCGTCCCTGTTCCAGCACTTCTTCAAGGTCCTGTGTTTCCTGTTCTTCGTTGGAGTTCCTCGTCTTGTCCTGATGTCTACGTTCCAGTCCAGATGTCCGCCTGTTGTTCGTGTTCCAAGTCTAAGGTCTGTCTCCTGATCCAGTATCCGAGTTCCACTCCAGATGTTGTTTCTCCTGATCCTGTTGTCTATGTTCCTCTTCAGTTGTCCTGTACCCCCGGCAACCCATGTCGTGGTCCGCGACCAGACCCACGGGCGGGCTGAGTAGGGAGCTTCATGATGCCAGCCTTGTACCTCGTTCCTGAGTCTTCTGAAAGCCTGGTACCCTGCAGCAAGCCATGTCATGGTCCACGACCAGCCCCACGGGCAGGCTGAGTAGGGCGCTTCATGATGCAAGCCTCGTACCTCGTTCCTGAGTCTTCTGAAAGCCTAGTAACTCGCCCCTGAGTCTACGTCTGTGCCTGAGTCTACGTCGTCCCTGAAGTCTCGTCTGTATCTCCATGTTCCGGTCTTTGCTGCCCTGGCCTCCATCCGGCCTGCCACTTCTTGCCGTACCCTGTGGCAGGTCCAAAAGGGCTCGGAACGGTTGGAGGACTGTTCATAAGACCACCATTGCGTTGCTGGTTTTCCGAAGCGTGCAGGTCTGGAGGAGGGTCAGTATCTCCAGCCTCGCTCCTGTCCAGCCCATGCTCGGGCATGCCACGTCTACCGTGGCACTTCTTCGGAATTCCTCCGGGGTCGAGCTGTGGCGCAAGAACACCCATCTCTTGGTAAGTGGGACCGCTCTCCTAGCGCTTCACAACATTATCTGAGATATTAGTTACCGGTATATGATTGCTTTTATTTTACATTGACACTGATGAGACTTCTGATCATTTTTGGTTATTATCCTGGGTGTCCAACAGATTGTGTTTAGGTTTAGGGAATGTACAAAGCTAATGGCCACAGAACTGAGAAAGAATGTTTGGACAATATGGTGATTAGAAGTAGTGAATTAACCAAAAGAAATCCACCATTTCAGAGTACACGTGCAATAGTTTTCCTTATCAGTGAGCTTGGCAACATTTCAAGAGAATTGGAAAACAAAGAAAACAGACACAGGGATAAGATCCTAGCACCTAGTGAGCTGGGCAGATTCTCTGCTGAGAGCTGAACAGATCATGTCAGCAAGACCCATCTCAACAATGAAAAATTAATCTCCAGTACCGTAACAGTCTATCACCTGAGAACACCTGCTGTCAATCGTCTTGGGGAGCCTGGTGGATGCTCTTTTTCAGGAAAGTGGTAGCATTTACTAGGGGTGTGCATTCGTTTTGAACGCATATGTAAAACGCAACTTATATTTTTAAAAGAGAAAAAAAGGTTTAATGCGCAACGCATCGCGACTTCCAACTTATTCAACATAGCTATGTTGAATACGTTGAACCTAAATAAACACTTAAACCCCCCACCCTCCTGACCCCCCCAAGACTTACCAAAACTCCCTGGTGGTCCAGCGGGGAGTCAGGAAGCCATCCCTGCATTCCTTTGCGATTTCCTCATGGCGCCGATAGCCTGTGTCACAGGGGCTGCCCATGCCATTGGTCAGCCCCTGTCACATGGTCACGGTGCCATCTTGTGCTTCTACCACGTGACAGGTAGGTCATGTGGCAGGAGGTCGCTCCGGGACCCTTGCTGGACCCAACCGGAACTTTTGGCCAGCTTGGGGGGGCCTCCTGACCCCCCCAAGCTGGCCAAAAGTTCCGGTTGTGTCCAACGGGGGTCCGGGAGCGGAGGCGCGGATGAGCACGTGATGCCGATGTCACGCCGACGTCACGTGCTCCTCCGCGCCTCCGCTCCCAGACCCCCGCTGGACCCAACCGGAACTTTTGGCCAGCTTGGGGGGCCTCCTGACGCCCCCCAAGCTAGCCAAAAGTTCCGGTTGGGTCCAGCGGGGGTCCCGGAGCAACCTCCTGCCACATGACCTACCTGTCACATGGTAGGAGTACAAGATGGCGCCGGTGACCATGTGACAGGGGCTGACCAATAGCACGGGCAGCCCCTGTGACACAGGCTATCGGCGCCATGAGGAAATTGCAAAGGAGTGCAGGGATGGCTTCCTGACTCCCCGCTGGACCACCAGGGAGTTTTGGTAAGTCTTGGGGGGGGGATTAAGGAGGGTGGGGGGTTTAAATTTTTATTTAGGGAACCGTGAAAAGTATGGACAGATCCTCAACTTATGGAATTCTCCATAAGTCCATATTGAACGAAATCGACACCCCACGAAAACTTATCAACGATTCAACGAAAACTTTTTGTCTGCACATCCCTAGCATTTACTAGGCCTTTGTATATATCATTTTCCCTATTAGTTGGGGAATTATTTTACCCTTGCTTATTGTGCTGATATATAACCTGTTCTGTGATCCAGGCGTTCTTATCAGCATCTGTTTTATGCATATATTATACAGAAAATATAGCTTCTCATATTTCCACGTAAGTCATAGTCAGGTGTCATTATTTTTTTAGTGTGTTTGTGTGATCCAGACTACAAGGGAAAAACCTCCATCCTTCCACCCACTACAAGAGCTCAGGATGAGGAACTCAACATGGGCAGTTCATCTAAGTACTTGTTTCAATCTTATGTGATGTTAATTGCAGTTTTAAGGTCCCTTCTGGTGAATACACTGCTGGAGCAATTTCTCTAAACCATTGGTTCTCAACCAGTGTGTCGCCAAGCACATGCAGGTATGTCGCCACACTTCCCGGTCCTCCGCTGACCCAGCTGCTTCCCCTACCCGAGCAAAATAGGTCCTCCACCTCCACCCGGGTTTAAAATGCTGATAGTCTGGGAGGAACGCGGCAGGACAGCTGGAGTCAGCGGCACTGGCATGCTCTCTTCTTCCCGTTCCCCCCCCCCCGCCCCCAGAAGAGACCATGCTAGTGCGGGCAGAGTTGGCTCGAAGAAAAGAAGAGAGGCGCGGCCTGAAGTATGAGCAACGCAGCTCGGAGTAAAATGAGGAACAACATCAACCCTCGCAGCCGATGGGACTCCTTTCTCCGCCAGGGCTGAATGTGAAGGAGGTACCTGTTGCCTTTAGGGTTGGAAGTGGAAGAGGCTGCTGCTGTTGCTAGTTCGGTGGGTGGAGGGGGCGGGGGAGTGAGTGAATGAGCAAGCATATGTGTGTGAGGTGCTGGGTGTGTGTGTGAGACAGCATGTATGTGAATGATTGAGGCTTGTATATGTGAAAGAGAGTATGTGTGTGATTGAGAGCCTGCCTGTGAGAGAGAGAGCATGAATGTAAGTTTACCATTGAGAACCTGTATGTGTAAGTTTGTGATTGAAAACCTGTTTGTGTTAAAGAGTATGTGTGTGTGATTGAGATCCTTTGTGTGTGAGAGAGGTCATGTGTATGTATGATTAAGAGCCTGTGTGTATAAGTAAGAGAGTGAGCAGGTGTGTCTGTGTGTGATTGAGAGCTGGTTTAGGTGAGGGAGCATGTGAGTATGTGATTGAGAGCCTGTGTGTGTGAGAGAGGTCATGTGTATGTATGATTAAGAGCCTGTATGTGCCTGGTTTGACAAGGATAAATGTGCAGATGAGAATGGGGACCTACAAAAGAAGTAGTACAATGTCTGTACAGGAAAACGAAGAGGATCTTGATCTATAATCGGGTATGGTCTGACAAAGATAAATGCGTGGATGAAGAATTCATGTGAGACCCACAAAAGAGGAAGTACAATTTCTGCACAGGAAAAGGAAGGGGATCTTGATGTATGATCAATAAGGGAGCGAGGCACCACTGACATAGGCTATATGAACAAAGTTATCAACAGTTTAGAACATTAAGAACATAAGAAATTGCCATGCTGGGCCAGGCCAAGGGTCCATCAAGCCCAGCATCCTGTCTCCAACAGAGGCCAAACCAGGCCACAAGAACCTGGCAATTACCCGAAGATTACACATGCCACTGATGCAATCAATAGCAGTGGCCTTTCCCTAAGTAAACTTGATTAATAGCAGTTAATGTACTTCTCCTCCAAGAACCCATCCAAACCTTTTTTGAACCCAGCTACACTAACTGTACTAACCACATCCTCTGACAACAAACTCCAGAGCTTAATTGTGCATTGAGTGAAAAAATGTTCTCCAATTAGTCTTAAATGTGCTACTTGCTAACTTCATGGAATGCCCCCTAGTCCTTCCATCATCCCAAAGTGTAAATAACCAATTCACATCTACTAGTTCAAGACCTCTCATGATTTCAAAGACCTCCATCATATCCCCCCTCAGCCGTCTCCTCTCCAAGCTGAACAGCCCCAACCTCTTCAGCCCCTCCCCATAGGGAAGCTGCTCCATTCCCCCCCCCCCATCACCCTGGTTGCCCCTCTCTGTACCTTCTCCATCGTAATCACATCCTTCCTGAGATGTGGCGACCAGAATTGTACACAGCACTCAAGGCGCGGTCCCACCATGGAGCGATACAGAGGCATTATGACATTTTCCGTTTTATTAACCATTACCTTCCTAATAATTCCCAACATTGTTTGCTTTTTTGACTGCTGCAGCACACCGAGCCGATGATTCCATCCACTATGATGCCTAGATCTTTCTCCTGGGCGGTAGCTTCCAATATGGAACCCAACATAGTGCAACCACAGCAAGGGTTATCTTTCCCTATATGGAACACTCTGCACTTCTCCACATCAAATTTCAATGAATGCCCAGTCTTCCAGTCCTGCAAGGTCCTCCTGCAATGTATCACAATCCGCTTGTGATTTAACTTCTCTGAATAATCTTGTATCATTCGCAAATTTGATAACCACACTCATCGCATTCCTTTCTAGATCATCCATACATACATTGAAAAGCACCGGTCCAAGTAGAGATCCCTGAGGCACTCCACTGCTCACCCTTCTCCACTGAGAAAACTGACCACTCAATCCCAATCTCTGTTTCCCGTCCTCCAACTAGTTTGCTTTGGATTAGACTCAAACCCCTCCTCCATCTCCAGGACTTCAGAACGGTCCTTCAGTCAACAATATTCTCAAAAACCGACTACTGTAACACTCTCCTCTTAGGACTCCCGAACTCTGCCACTAGACCACTACAGATGCTCCAGAACTCAGCAGCCAGGATATTAACCAACACTAACCGGAGAACTCACATCACCCCTATACTTAGAAACCTACACTGGTTACCTATTAAATACAGAATTTTGCACAAAGCACTCACCATTATCCACAAATCCATACGCAACCAACTTCCTTTAGACCTTCAGTTCCCACTCAAACTATACACATCTGTAAGACCCATCAGAGCAGCACACAAAGGAACCCTTCAAGTTCCCCCAACTAAATCTGCTCGACTAACCTCCACGAAAGAACGGGCATTCTCCACAGCTGGCCCCATCATCTGGAACAACATGCCGACTGATCTAAGACTGGAACCGTGCCTGACTACCTTCCGAAAAAAACTCAAGACTTGGCTTTTCGTCCAAGCCTTCCCTTAAGCCTAACATTGCAACAATTCTTTCATTTAGCTCAATAGACTAAATGCCCGACCCAGCCATTGTATATTCATTCGTGTTCATTCTCCAGTTTTTTCTGTCCTTTATTTCCTGGCTACCCTAGCCCCCAAGTTCATTCTCCCTGTTATTTGTATCTGTGCCTCGGCCTTCTTGTTATATGGTTTTGTTAAGTTAACCACTAAGTTTGATGTAAACCGGCCTGATATGAAGCTTGTCATGAAGTTCGGCATAGAAAAATATTAAATAAATAAAAAGGACATCGCCTCATATCCCATGACTTTTTAGTTTTCTTAGAAGCCTCTCATGAGGGACTTTGTCAAACACCTTCTGAAAATCCAAATACACTACATCTACCGGTTCACCCCCATCCACATGTTTATTAACCCCCTCAAAAAAATGAAGATTTGTTAGGCAAGACTTCCCTTGGGTAAATCCATGCTGACTGTGCTCCATCAATCCATGTCTCTCCATATGCTCTACGACTTCGATCTTTAGAATAGTTTCCACTATTTTTCCCGGCAATGAAGCCAGGCCCACCAGTCTACAGTCACCCAGATCACCCCTGGAGCCCCTTTCAAACATTGGGGCTACACTGGCCACCCTCCAGTCTTCAGGCACAATGGATGATCTCAATGATAGGTTACAAATCTTAACCAATAGATCAGAAATTTCATTTTTGAGTTCCTTCAGTACCCTAGGATGCATACCATCTGGTCCAGGTGACCTGCCACTCTCTAGTCTGTCAATCCGGCCTACTACATCTTCCAGGTTCACAGCGATTTGGCTCAGTTCGTCTGACTCATCACCCTTGAAAACCATCTCCGGAACTGGTATCTCCCCAACATCCTCACTAGTAAACACAGAAGAATTGAATTCATTTAGTCTTTCTGCAATAGCCTTATCTTCCCTAAGAGCCCCTTTAACCCCTCGGTCATCTAACGGTCCAACCAACTCCCTCACAGGCTTCATTCCTCGGATACATTTTAAAAAGTTTTATTATGAGTTTTTGCCTCTATGGCCAACTTAATTTCTAATTCTCTCTTTGCCTGTCTCATCAATGTTCTACACTCAACTTGACAACACCTATGTCTTATCCCACTCTCTTCAGATAGATCCCTCTTCCAATTTTCAAAGGATGTTTCTTTGGCTAAAATAGCCTTTTTCACCTCACCTTTCAACCATGATGGCAATCGTTGTGCCCTCCCTCCACCTCTCCCAATGCGTGGAACACATCTGGACTGCGCCTCCAGGACTGCACTCCTAAACAATGTCCATGCCTGTTGAACACTTAACCCTTGCAGCTGCACCCTTCAGCCTCTTTCCAACTATTTTCCTCATTTTATCAAAGTTTCCCCTTTGAAAGTTTAGTGTTAAAGCTGTAGATTTACCCATGGTCCCCCTTCCAGTTATTAGTCCAAACCTGATCATGTTATGATCACTATTGCCAAGTGGCCCCACCACCATCACCTCTCCCACCAACAGTAAAGATGATGATGTGCAAGTGTAAACACGATGGTAACATTTATCTAAGTGGTTCCAGAGTTTAGAGCACTGTTTGAGAGATTTATTGTACTATTTATTCAACAGGAGAGATTTGTAATGTTGATCATATATGTCTAAGGTTTATAGGGTTGGGGTGAGTGTGAGTGCTGTGTAGTATGAATTGGGTTGAATGAGTGTTTATGTTTTAAAATATTAAAATATTATAATATTGTTTAATATGGTATTTATAGTGTTGAGGAAAGTTATAAACCAATAAAGAAGTATTATACAAATTTAAAGATTTAATGGGTATTGTGATATGCAGTGAGCAAAAATTGAGACCTTGTCTTTTGAGGCATTGTGTAAGTAAAAGAGAGACCATGTGTGTCTGTGTGTGATTGAGAGCTGGTTTAGGAGAGGGAGCATGTGAGTATGTGATTGAGAACCTGTGTGTAAATGAGAGAAAGAGAGAAGGCATGTGTGTCTGTGTGTGATTGAGAGCTAGTTTAGGTGAGGGAGCATGTGAATACGTGATTGCATGTGAATGAGAGTCTGTGTGAGAAAAAATGTGTGTGATTGAAAGCCTGTGTGTGTAAGCCTGAAAAGACAGACAGCATGTGTGTAAATGTGTAATTAAGAGCCTATATAAGTGAGAGAGAAAAAGCGTGTATATGTGAGCAATTGAGAGCCAGTGAGAGAGAGAGAGGGAGAAAGAGAGAGGGAGAGAGAGAGAGAGAGGAGAAGGTTGCAAGCAAACCATCCCTCCTCCTGTTAATTCAAAACGATCTCGGCAACTGGATATCAAACGTTCCCAGGTATGCAGAGCAAAACATTTTTTGTATCATTATTTTTCATTATTGGACCTTTGTGTCTGCTATTTTGAAATATTTTATTGGTATCTAGAAATTTTTGATATGAGTTTTTAATTATTGGATATTCCATTCATTAGCTGTTTTGAAATAATCTGTTATTTTTGTTAGTATGGTTTTTACTGATATTGATTTTATATTTCTTGATTTGTTTTATAAGGAAGGGTGATGTTTCTTTTTTCCTTTATTACACTGCATACAGAGACTCTGGCTTGTTTCAGTTTCCAATTCAGTTTTTGTCTGCATGCTTCTAGTTATGAGTTTTGGTCTCTCTATTCTTTGTTAGGTGAGGGTCAGCACATGGGATTCAGGTGAGGTTTTCTGCTGGCGTGTAGTTTCTGTGTAGGGCTCTATAGCAGCCTGGCTTGGTCCGTTTTCCTAATAGGAGGTGCATTGGTGTCTTAAGGCCTGGTGTAATATTTTCAGTGTTGCCTTTTCTTAAGTAAGGTGTTTACTGTTTGAATACTGGAAATTGGTGCTGTTTTGGTGTGGGATGTTTACTATTTATGCAATTTCTGTTCAGACAGTATACGTATCTTTCCCTTGTGTCATTCTTAACAGTAAAAATAATACTGGACCTTTATTTTTTATTTCCACCGTGAATTGTAATGAGCAGTGTGTCGCACATGTGAGCGTGGTCTGTCAGATGTGTCATGATGAGAAAACTTTTGAGAACCACTGATTTAATACATAGTAGCAATAATGTTTTAATTTTAGATTTCGGAAACTTACTTGTTCATTGCACCTGAGGAAGGAGTGCTTCCGAAACATGGTCCATGTCAGGCCAGTATATTAAGATAAGTGTATTTGGTCTTTTTCTTCACAAAAATAAAACGGTATCAACATAGCGTTTTGATAGCACAATTTTTTCGGAAAAACAAGTATCTGGGGACCTATGATTATAACATTTGGAAGGGTGTTGGATCACTTATTGAACTTGTTAAACCTAATGGGGCGGATTTTAAGAGCCCTGCTCGCGTAAATCCGCCCGGGCGAAAGCGAATTCCTTCTGAGGCCGCTGGATGCAGGTTTGAGAGGATACAGGGAGGGGAATAAAGGTGGTGGAGGTTATATAAAAAATAAAATATGAAGTTAAAAAATAAATAAATAAAAATTGAAAATTGAAAATGGGAATGCTGAATAAATGGTGAATAAAACGGAAAATGTCATAATGCCTCTGTATCGCTCCATGGTGAGACCGCACCTTGAATACTGTGTACAATTCTGGTCGCCGCATCTCAAAAAAGATATAATTGCGATGGAGAAGGTACAGAGAAGGGCTACCAAAATGATAAGGGGAAAGACTAAAGAGGTTAGGACTTTTCAGCTTGGAGAAGAGACGGCTGAGGGGGGATATGATAGAGGTGTTTAAAATCATGAGAGGTCTAGAACGGGTAGATGTGAATCGGTTATTTACTCTTTCGGATAGTAGAAAGACTAGGGGGCACTCCATGAAGTTAGCATGTGGCACATTTAAAACTAATCGGAGAAAGTTCTTTTTTACTCAACGCACAATTAAACTCTGGAATTTGTTGCCAGAGAATGTGGTTCGTGCAGTTAGTATAGCTGTGTTTAAAAAAGGATTGGATAAGTTTTGGAGGAGAAGTCCATTACCTGCAATTAAGTTCACTTAGAGAATAGCCACTGCCATTAGCAATGGTTACATGGAATAGACTTAGTTTTTGGGTACTTGCCAGGTTCTTGTGGCCTGGTTTGGCCTCTGTTGGAAACAGGATGCTGGGCTTGATGGACCCTTGGTCTGACCCAGTATGGCATTTTCTTATGTTCTTACTAAATGTTAGCAGGACTTCTTGTGCGCCTACAGGGCTGAAGTCACAGTATTTGTGCATCCACTCTTGCATACAATCTTTGGTTCCTATTTAGAATAAAACAAAATTTAATTTTAATTTTTTAACTTCATATTTTATTTTTTGTATAACCTCCTGCAATATGGTCCGAAACCACTTTACTCCCTGACATTTTATTAATATTTTAAGCACCGTGTTATCCTCTCCAGCACATTCTTACCTGTTTTCACTACTATTGTTTGTATTTAATGATATCTGCACACATACTGTGCCCTGAGTTCTTTTTCTGCATTATTTCTGTATATCATTATGTTGTCAACACACATACATGTTATGATTTGCATTATTTCTGGTCTGTACACCCATATATGTTGTTTATCAATTTTATTTCTTTTTATGTGTGTTCATTTGTTAACACTTTATATATTTATATATTATATATTTATATATTTGTTTCTAGTTGCCCCTGAGGCAGCTCTCGACTAAAGAGCGAAACTCGGCCAGAGTCGGGCAAATTTTAATAAAGGGCTTTTTCCATAATCTGATCTTCGCTATCTTTACTGCTACACAGCCAACTGGATCGGCTTCCGATTTGTTTTCTGTGTAAATCCATATGTACATGTTACTCTCTCCTTGGAGCAGGTGTAGGTTTGAGCAATGTAACTTGTGCGTGTGCTTAGTCAATAACCCAAGGAGTTAGGAGCAAGAAAACAAGAGATCAAATATTTTCACAGCGGCTGAATATCTACCCCCATGTTCTTTGCAACACCTTATGTACCAGTACAGCTTTATTTTGGTTGAGAGGCTGGATACATTTTAATAAGTTTTGGTTTTTCTCTGATGGTGAGACTTATGTTTTTAAAGATACTCTGGGGTTCTAAGCATGGGGGTAACCTACACAGAGTGGCGGTTATTACCCTTACAGAAAGCATGGGATTACTACTCTTAACTGTTACAATGGGCTCAGGCCAGGAGTGGTGAACACCACTACCGAGGGTGTCTCAGGGAGGAGAAAGGCAGGACTGCAGAAGAGTCTAGATGCTGGCTGGTGCAGGCAGGAATGAGTGAACCCTATGGGCAAATGGGAAGGTGGAATAGGCAGACGGAGTCTAATACTGGCTGGAGATACCTGATACCAGATGCATGAAGGTAAGAGTGAACTTGAAGACTGGAACAGCATGGAAGTATGTGTGAACGTGAATGTAGGTAAAGGTATATAGGAAACTGGAACTTGGTGCTGGTAAGGATGAACTCAGGAAGCGTGCTGGTATGAGTGATAATGACTGGAGGTATAAGTGACTGAATTGAGGAAACCAGACTGACAGAGAACTGGACAGACAAACCAGGACAGCACTAACATTGAACATGAAACACATAAGCCCTGAAGGCAGCAGAGCGAGGCACAAGACCCGAAGGCTACAGACAGCAGACAGAGGGCCCGTAGGCCACACACACACAGTAGGCAGAAAGCTCGTGGGTTACCGATAGCAGGCAGAGGCCTGTAGGCCAGACACAGCGGACAGAAGACCCGTAGGCCACACACAGTGGACAGAAGGCCCGTAGGCCACACACAGCGGACAGAAGGCAGAAGCTCGTAGGCCACACACACGTACAGTAGGCAGAAGCCCGTAGGCCACACACGTACAGTAGGCAGAAGCCCGTAGGCCACACACAGCGGACAGAAGGCCCGTAGGCCACACACACACACAGGAGGCAGAAGCCCGCAGGCCACACACACACACAGTAGGCGGAAGCCCGTAGGCCACAGACAGCAGGCAGAGGCCCGTAGGCCACAGACAGCAGGCGGAAGCCCGTAGGCCACAGACAGCAGGCAGAGGCCCGTAGGCCACAGACAGCAGGCGGAAGCCCGTATGCCACAGACAAAAGGCAGAGGCCCATAGGCCACAGACAGCAGGTGAAGGAGGCTAGAGCAGGGAGCCCAGGCGAGCTCGATGCCGAAGCACCGATGGAACTACTAGACAGGGTTATAAAGGAGAGTCTGGGATATAGAGTAGACAGGAAGGAAGGAGTGGGCCAGCCAGAAGAGCATGCTCGTGCGGGACCTCTGGTGGTGAGGCGGCTGCATAGCAGCCATGGTCGTAACATTAACCAATAAGTCTTGATGCTTTTGATGCAGCTGCAATATTGCTCTCAGCTTCAACTGTGGGAGGAATGGGAATTGTATTCCAATGATAACCAACACAGGCCCTGACTTTTTCGGTCTGGGGTACTGATATGCAGATATAAGGAAAAAGCACAGGATTGCTTCTCAGGCAAGTCCTTAAGCAAAGCACATCAAGCAGACATGGCTGAATTTTCTAGGCTCATCAATCATAAAAAATGTTGCTAACAGTAAATATTTATGGGTTATCATAAGGTTTGGGGATAACTTTACAGACCGACAGTTACTACCCTTAGAGATACATGGGGGTAACCCGCATGATGCAGCTGATACTACCCTAAGAAGCTTGCTGGGCACACTGGATAGAATATTTGGTCCTTTTCTGCCGTCATTACTGTGTTACTGTGATACAGCCTCTGTCATCTTTTGCATGAATGTAGGATATGTCACATCTTGAGTGGGCAGATTACTTCTTACAGATTCTGCTGATGGAACATTTTTCATTTCTTTAAGCATATCGAGCCTGGGCTATTTTATGAGAGCTTTCTATGTGTATAAACCCTAGAAACCAGGGAAAAGGGGAAAGGCTGAATTATCAGATCCCCAAAGGACCCATTTCCCTGCTGGGAAAAGAGCAACAAATTAGAAGACACAGGAATGTGAATGCTTTTGATTTATTGAAGAAGCGATACAAGGGAGAGCAGAATCATGAGAAGTGTCTGGAGGAGAAGATGCTTCGTGTGCCAGCAGAAATGGAAGAAGATCCCTTGTACTGAGCAGGAAGGAGCAGAGAGGATTCAGCCGTCAGCCATCACTTTGCAGATCCATCATCTGATATTCAGGTATGGACCAGGACTCCCTGAAAGAGAGAATAAGAGCAATAAATACAGAGCAGGGTCAGCCTGAGACAGAAAAATACAAAATCTTCTGAAGGGATCAGTGAGAGTGGATCTCTATTAATGAGGGGGAAGTAGTATAATGGGTACACGATCAATCAA